>NC_135233.1:212334839-212634839 GCF_051348905.1 Ranitomeya variabilis
TCCATTTCTACATTTGTCCCCAGGGCTGACTTAATTTCTGCTGTTTTATGCACCCTGAGGATGTCCTGTCCTGCCTGCATTATATATATATATATATATATATATATATATATATATATATATATATATATATATATATATATATATATATATATATATATATATATATATGTACCATTATATTAAATATATCTAACAGAATAATAGTATGCTTAAATATAAATACCAGATGGATAGAATCATGGATGAATGCATCTATATAATAGAATAAATATGCAAAAATGACTGGCTATATTTTATAGCTATATATACAAATGCATGCAAATATAAATAAAGAGCGTTGATAGGCATAATAGACCTACAGCACAGGATTGAATTCATATATATGTATGAGATCCATATAAATAATGTAAAGACTCCTAGGCGGAGAAGTAGACATACAGTTAGTGAATGGATATATAATAGGCAGACCACATTGCTATGAGTATGTAATTAATAAATACATGGGTAGATTTATAGGCAGGTAGAATAATAGATCTACATGTAGCATTCACAGGCAGATAGAAAGACAGGAAAACAAATGTATAAAAAAAGAGCGGAGAGCATAATGGGCAGGCACACACAATGTCAGAAGAGCGCTGAAGGCAGTAGATAAGGATTATGGAATGGCCTATTCTGTACAGTAAATGAAATGGACTTTGAAATATTGTTTACTGTGTCTATAAAAGACAAAAGGTCATTTAGAACTTTATAAAAAAAATAAAAGCTATAAAGAGAAATCAAGGTGATGGCTAGAACGATGCAAACACAAAGAGAGAGACAAATAGATAGATAATAGATAAATAATAGATGATGATTAGATGATAGATGATAGATTGATAATAGATAGATAATAAATAGATATAGATAATAGATGATAGATAATAGATGATAAATAGATGATAAATAATAGATAGATAATAGATGATAAATAGATGATAATAGATAGATAATAGATAAATAGATGATAAATAGATGATAGATAGATAGATAGATAATAGATAGAGATATAGATAACCGATAGATAATAAATAGGTTGATACTAAATAGATTTATGTAGATAGATTTATTTATTATTCTTGCTTGTTTAGTGCCATCATATTCTGTAGCTCTGTACAGACATTACTGATTGTCCCCAACAAGGGTCATAATCAAAATTCTACATTACTATGTATTTGAAATAGATAAATGCTCAAATGGATAATAATAATAATAATAAAACAAAAGCAGGCAGCTCTTGCAAATATTAGTTTTTGTATTAAATTAATTATTTCAGCCATGCCAAAATCTATGTAAGGTTTCATAAAAGGCTCAGCCTTAATGACAAAACGCTGTATAGTTTGACATGGGAGAAATCAGAATTTTGTTTTCAATGTGATTATTTGTCTGTATTTTTTCTTTTGTATTCTGTCCTCACTGAGCCCAAAGACTTGCTGCATTCACATTCTATGTTGGATTTATGCTGTTTTGCTTTGTACTTTTTTCCATTAATTTGTTTGGAGGTGCTGGTCAGTATTTTTTTTGTTTTGTTAGTTTACTAGTGGAAGTTGTGACTGCCTTCTTCTCTGACCAATCTCTCCTCCCATCAGTCTAAGGCTATGTTCACATGTTGTGTTTTTTTTTTTTTTAGCAGCACTTTTTTTCTGCATGCAAAATTTGCTCAAAGCTGCTACAAAAAAAGGTTTTGCTGCGTATTTGCTGCTGGTTTTTTTTGTGCTGCATCTTTATTGTCTCTTGTGCATGCTGATAAAGTATATTGCCTCCCAAAAAATCGTGATGCACCTTCCGTAAGAATTTTGCAGCAAAAACACAGGAAAACATGATACCTGCATTTTTTTGCTGCGTTTTTACACTTACTCAGTTTCCTATTGGTGAAAAAAACTATGCAAAACACAGGAAAAAAAAAACCTGAAAGAAGTGACATGCTGCAGTTTTCAAAAACGCAGCGGTTTTCCAAATCTGTTGGAAAAATAAAACCAACATTTACACATGAGATTTCTGAAATCTAAGACTTTGCTGGTACTGTAAAAGGCAGCTTAAAAGTTGCATTAAAAAAATGCAATTTGTGAACATAGCCTTAGGCTGCTTTTAATTAATGCTGGATCCTACCTGCTCATTAAATTTGTAGCACAGGAGGTGCATGTTTGATAAATATTAGGTTTAGGGCCAGATCAAGGAAAGGTACGCATTGTCATGGCTGGTGGGCTCTCATGAATTGGCCAATTTATACTCTAAGTACATTCATTTTATAAGTGTAGTTTATATTACAGTAATGTGTCCACATTTCATATATTTACATATACAGGTCCTTCTCAAAAAATTAGCATATAGTGTTAAATTTCATTATTTACCATAATGTAATGATTACAATTAAACTTTCATATATTATAGATTCATTATCCACCAACTGAAATTTGTCAGGTCTTTTATTGTTTTAATACTGATGATTTTGGCCTACAACTCCTGATAACCCAAAAAACCTGTCTCAATAAATTAGCATATCAAGAAAAGGTTCTCTAAACGACCTATTACCCTAATCTTCTGAATCAACTAATTAACTCTAAACACATGCAAAAGATACCTGAGGCTTTTAAAAACTCCCTGCCTGGTTCATTACTCAAAACCCCCATCATGGGTAAGACTAGCGACCTGACAGATGTCAAGAAGGCCATCATTGACACCCTCAAGCAAGAGGGTAAGACCCAGAAAGAAATTTCTCAACAAATAGGCTGTTCCCAGAGTGCTGTATCAAGGCACCTCAATGGTAAGTCTGTTGGAAGGAAACAATGTGGCAGAAAACGCTGTACAACGAGAGGAGGTGACCGGACCCTGAGGAAGATTGTGGAGAAGGACCGATTCCAGACCTTGGGGAACCTGAGGAAGCAGTGGACTGAGTCTGGTGTGGAAACATCCAGAGCCACCGTGCACAGGCGTGTGCAGGAAATGGGCTACAGGTGCCGCATTCCCCAGGTAAAGCCACTTTTGAACCATAAACAGCGGCAGAAGCGCCTGACCTGGGCTACAGAGAAGCAGCACTGGACTGTTGCTAAGTGGTCCCAAGTACTTTTTTCTGATGAAAGCAAATTTTGCATGTCATTCGGAAATCAAGGTGCCAGAGTCTGGAGGAAGACTGGGGAGAAGGAAATGCCAAAATGCCTGAAGTCCAGTGTCAAGTACCCACAGTCAGTGATGGTGTGGGGTGCCATGTCAGCTGCTGGTGTTGGTCCACTGTGTTTCATCAAGGGCAGGGTCAATGCAGCTAGCTATCAGGAGATTTTGGAGCACTTCATGCTTCCATCGGCTGAAATGCTTTATGGAGATGAAGATTTCATTTTTCAGCACGACCTGGCACCTGCTCACAGTGCCAAAACCACTGGTAAATGGTTTACTGACCATGGTATTACTGTGCTCAATTGGCCTGCCAACTCTCCTGACCTGAACCCCATAGAGAATCTGTGGGATATTGTGAAGAGAAAGTTGAGAGACGCAAGACCCAACACTCTGGATGAGCTTAAGGCCGCTATTGAAGCATCCTGGGCCTCCATAACATCTCAGCAGTGTCACAGGCTGATTGCCTCCATGCCACGCCGCATTGAAGCAGTCATTTCTGCCAAAGGATTCCCGACCAAGTATTGAGTGCATAAATGAACATTATTATTTGATGGTTTTTTTGTTTGTTATTAAAAAACACTTTTATTTGATTGGACGGTTGAAATATGCTAATTTATTGAGACAGGTTTTTTGGGTTATCAGGAGCTGTAGGCCAAAATCATCAGTATTAAAACAATAAAAGACCTGACAAATTTCAGTTGGTGGATAATGAATCTATAATATATGAAAGTTTAATTGTAATCATTACATTATGGTAAATAATGAAATTTAACACTATATGCTAATTTTTTGAGAAGGACCTGTATATACATTCTGGCGCTTACAGAGGCGTCTGTATGTATTTTTTAGATGGATACACAAAACGATAGAATTCTAAATAAACAGATACACCAATATATTATTGCTTACAAACAATTTTACTGTAATGACTGATGGCCCAATTTCCTATATTGTAGTTGAGTCAACATATCATCTCCCTTTTTCTTTATTTGACCTACATTTCAATGTAAAAAATTAGGTAAACTTTATATATATATATATATATATATATATATATATATATAATGTGTGTGTATATTTATATATATATATATATATGTATATATATGTATATATATATATATATATATATATATATATATATATATATATATATATATATTAAAGATATTTACCTTTATTCATCACATCCATCCAAATGTAATAATTGCAATGAGCGTTTACGACTATGAATGTCCATGAACATTATATATTTAATTATAGTGTAATAAAGGATATTCTAGGGATATTCAAGTCAATATCTTCCCAGCAGATCTTTATTTTCTATTTTTATAACTCATATACATTTTTTTTCTTTCTTTTTTTGTTTTTGTAATAAAAAAATAGCATAGTAAATATTGAAATGTTTAATAAAAGCATAGCTCCAGCTCATCTTGATCCCATTTATTTATTTGCAAAAATATATTTATTTCGGATGTGCTTTTAAAGTGGTTGCCAAAAAGAAGACTATGCAATACCTTTGTGCTCAGTAAACACAATCACATTCCCCCAAAAAATGTTTATTGATCATATGTATCTATTTTCAATTAACATGACTAGAATGTTAATCAAGTGTTGCAAAAATTAGCTGTAACCATTTTTAATAGGGTAGGTCAAATAATAAGTCCTAGTGACCATCTTTGTTTCTTGGGTAGTAATTTGATCAAATATCTGCAATTGTCCTTTAATAATGTTGACCTTTTCCATTTTATTCATTTTATTTTGAAGCAAAGTGATTGTACTTGGGTTTTAGTTTTGCAAAAATGGTAGTATTTATGACTTATAGGGTGCATGAATTTGAATTAATTGATCATATAAAATAATTAGCATTTGCCTTTGTTTTTTTTTTGTTAGAATAACATGACTATATAAATAAAATTTAAAACAATAAAATAAAACAAAAATAAATGCATACATAAAAAAGGTAGAATATATTCCCTTTACAGATTCCATAAATCTTTATCGGATGTGAACAGATGTATTGTTGCAATCAAAAATTGTTTGCCTAGATTCCAGACAGTAAATGTAACATCTCTGGGTCTTAAATAAAGACTTAATTAAAAAAGGGGGGAAAAAAAGAACAGAAAAATAAACCTAGCAGGATAAGTCTTTGCTTGAACGTAACATGTCATCTTTTGTTAGTTGTAATGACACATTGAAAATTCTATAAAATCTGAAAAAAAGTTGCACATTGTTCTTATTTAATAAGGAAAATCAAATATTGTTAGATGTCTATAGCTAGAGCTTTCGTATTTTTTTATTGTTAAGATAAAATGCAATAATAGAAACTAACAAATATTATGAATAATTAAATTTTATAGAAACGGAAACAATTATTAAGATGTTTCTTCTTCAATGTAAATGTATGAATTGTATTTCATGACAAAGTACGTCTAGCTTTTTCTTGCCATCACATAGCAGAAAAGTAACATTTAATATTTAAAGCGACCGTTTCCACATCTAAGTCTAGTGTTCTTTTTGGGACTAATTATGATAAAATGAGCCATTAGTTTCTATTGCTTACACAATCAAGTGCATTAAGTGCATATTTAATGCATACACATGTGGCTTGAAAAAATTGACTGCAGAAATTCATCGAAATATATCGCTGTGTAGCGAGGCAAATCCTGACCCTCGATGTATTCATAGGCACAATGTATATAATTTTAATTTTCTGAAACTATTCTGTATAATCGGAAATAGAACTAACCATTATATTCCGACTCGTATTAATGCTAAAGAATGGACATGATTCAATATACATCATAAAACCCACCTCTATATTCAAGACCTCAATGTACTGATTTCAGTAGTTTGTGCACATTAAATTGATTTAATAGAAATATTTGATTGACATTCACTAGCTATAAAGGGCGCCTAGGTTACTGGATTCTATGTTTCGATAATAAAGCTATTGAGTGTGAATGAATGGAGGTCTACTGATTGACTTGTAGCATAT
This sequence comes from Ranitomeya variabilis, assembly GCF_051348905.1. NCBI lineage: Eukaryota > Metazoa > Chordata > Amphibia > Anura > Dendrobatidae > Ranitomeya > Ranitomeya variabilis. Next base: position 212,340,988 of record NC_135233.1, read on the forward strand.
TGTTGTATTGAAAGTAATTAGAATCATGCGCGCCTTACAGATTCATGACGAGTGCATTCAAGAAGCGGTCATAATTACCTACGGTGCTATACAGAGAGTTTACCCATTATGCATATTTAAGTCCTTACACTTGAAAAGTTCTCATTGCAATAATATAGGATTTCACGGCCCGCTGGTTATTGACCTAAACGATCTGAACTTCACTATTACACTATCTGAGAACGTTTTCAGCGCCATTTATGCAGCGAAGCAAAAAGCGTTCCTTATATAAATGTAAACTTCGAGGATCTTCCTCTCAAGTCAAAAACAAAGTGTAGGAAACAAGAGTGGAAAACCACTAGAGAAAACATAAGATCATGATTTTTTTCCCTCTATAGTTCAACATCCATCCAGTTAAAAAAAAAAATAAGAATAAAAACTTTGTGGGGAAATTGATCCAAATTGGCTATGAGTTGGGCTAAATTGATGCTCTAATTTTAATTGTGATGTACCAACTAGTGGTATACTGGGAGACTGGTATGTATCGCACAGACAGAGGTCTGCTATGATCTGACTCCAGGACAGGTTGCTGGGTTTTTGTAGTCCCACAAACATGCATATTAGTAAAGGGCTGGATTTAAGGGTTAACCAGAAAGTGATGGGTGGGACTAGTTAACCACATACCTCCCAGGAGGGGTGCTCCTATGATGTCAGAAAGGTCCTATATGCTTCCTGGTTGCACCACGTGGGGGAGTACCCCAACTGGCTTAGTGATCGCTACGTCACACAATGTCCTGGAATTGTCACGGGGGAACTAGGTGAGCGAGAGCTAATAACCTGGGCCCCTGCAATTTCCCTCAGACTAGGGAAATCCTGACTGACCCTCTACCTGAAGTTTACACTGATGGTGTGCATGTCCAGGCCTCGAACCTCACCCTGTCTCCTGTTTCAACCCTAGGCTGAAACCTCCGCCCACCACCCAGTGAAGAGGTAATACACCAATACCCACAGTTAGCACAGACAAGGATAAAGGAAAATATACACCACGCCGCAGTCACTCAGGAATACACTATAAATGTGCAGGGTAAAATAAATACAAATATAGGAAGGAGTAAATAAGACTAAGGAAAATACACCACCAGCAACGAATCTCCAACAACCAGCTCTCCACTCCAGACCGAGATAACAACGCACAAGACAGAAGCTATAATCGGCGACGCCCAATGATGAGGAGAACTATTTAAAGGCAATGGGCATGGCCCAGCTTCCAATTCGAGGATCAGGTAAATTAACCCTGGAACAGCTAGATAAAATCTAGCCGACGCCAATGAGCAAATAGTGGTCAAATGCGGAATTACCGCTGTCTGTCGAATGACCTGGTCTGAACAGCGTCCGACATGACAGTACCCCGCCTTCTACGAGGGACCCCAGGGCCCTCACGGCTTATAGGACCCGGCTTGTCTGGATGGCGACGATGAAAAAACCTGACCAGCCGATCCGCATGAATGTCCGAGGCTGGTACCCAGGACCTCTCCTCAGGCCCATAACCACGCCAGTGTACCAAGTACTGTAAAGTGCGACGCACTACACAAGAGTCAACCACCTTGGAGACTTCAAACTCCAAATTACCATCCACCAAGACTGGAGGTGGCATAGGCGCCGCGTCCACAGAACCCACCACCTTCTTTAGAAGAGACCTGTGGAACACGTTGTGTATCTTATACACCGTAGGGAGCTCCAAACGGTACGCTACTGGGTTAATGATGGCGGTGACCATAAATGGACCAATAAACCGTGGACCCAATTTAAGGGACGGTATTTTGAGTCTTATGTTTTTTGTGGATAACCACACCCAGTCATCCACACTCAGGTCCGGACCTGGCACACGCCTACTGTCAGCCACACATTTGTACCTAGCACCCACACTCAACAGGCGCTGTTTAACTCTCCTCCAGACTGATGACAATTGTGCTCCCAACTGATCCTCCTCCGGAACGCCGGAAGAGCCCCTCTGACTCAAGGTACAAAATTGAGGATATAGCCCGTAAACACAAAAAAACGGAGACTCCCCAGACGACTCCTGGCGGTGATTATTGATGGCAAACTCAGCCAAAGGAAGAAAGGTAGACCACTCCTCCTGGTTATCAGAGACAAAGCAGCGTAGGTACTGTTCCAAATTTTGGTTCATACGCTCAGTCTGACCATTTGACTGAGGATGGAATGCCAAAGAATGAGATAACTTGATCCCCAGCCGTGAGCAAAATGCTTTCCAAAATTTTGCCACAAACTGAGACCCCCTATCAGACACGATGTCAGACAGAACCCCATGTAGTCTGACCACCTCCTGCACAAATACCTGAGCCAGAGTCTTAGCGTTAGGAAACGAAGGCAAAGACACAAAGTGCGACATTTTAGAAAACCGATCAACAATCACCAAGATGACCGTGTTCCCAGCTGATGAGGGCAAATCAGTGATGAAATCCATGGAGATTTCCGTCCATGGCTTACTAGGTACTTCAAGAGGAAGAAGTGTGCCAACAGGACGGGAGCGGGGCGTCTTAGCCCTAGCGCACGTGGTACAAGCTGACACGTATGAGACCACGTCCTGTCGGATCTTGGGCCACCAAAACCGACGTGACACCAACTCCAAGGTACCTCTAACCCCTGGGTGGCCAGCCAGCACAGCATCATGATACTCCGCCAAAACCTTTAAGCGGAGAAGAAGCGGTACAAAAGATTTGTTGATGGGAAGCTCAGATGGTACCTCCTCCTGAGCCTCGGCAATCTCAGCCTCAACCTCGGTAGTGAGAGCCGAAACCACAACACCCTTTTGGAGGATGGGTACTGGATCTTCCCGAGGTTCACCCCCCGGAAAACACCTGGACAGAGCATCCGCCTTAGTGTTTTTAGACCCCGGTCTGTAAGTGACAACAAAATTGAACCGCGTGAAAAACAATGCCCAGCGAGCCTGCCTGGGGGACAGACGCTTGGCTGACTCCAAATACAGCAGATTCTTATGATCGGTAATAACAGTAACCTGATGTACCGACCCCTCCAAGAAGTGTCGCCGTTCCTCAAAGGCCAACTTGATTGCCAACAACTCCCTGTTGCCGATATCGTAGTTACGTTCGGCGGACGACAGTTTCTTGGAGAAATAGGCGCACGGACGCAAACCACTCAAAGATGAGCCTTGAGATAGTACCGCCCCCACACCAACCTCAGACGCATCGACTTCCACAACAAAGGGTTTTGATACGTCTGGCTGCACAAGAATGGGGGCTGAAACAAAACTGTTCTTAAGAAATTCAAATGCGCGCACAGCAGCCTCAGGCCAAACGGAGAAATTGGTACCCTTTTTAGTCATATCAGTTAGCGGTTTAGCAATGATGGAAAAATCCTTGATAAATTTCCTATAGTAGTTAGAAAACCCAAGGAACCGCTGAAGTGCTTTCAGGTTATCAGGACGTTCCCAATGCAGCACCGCTTGCACCTTAGCGGCGTCCATTTTAAAACCAGAAGCAGACACAATATAACCCAAGAAAGGCAACTCTTGAACAGAAAATACACATTTCTCAAGTTTAGCATACAACTTATTCTGCCTGAGAAGCTGTAACACCTGCCTGACATGATTTAAATGAGCATCACGGTCGCAAGAATATATGAGGATGTCATCTAGGTACACGATAACGAATTTCCCAAAACATGCGAGAACACATCATTGACGAAATGTTGGAACACTGCAGGTGCGTTAGTCAACCCAAAAGGCATCACCAAATTTTCAAAATGACCCTCAGGGGTATTAAAAGCCGTCTTCCGCTCATCACCTTGACGGACTCTTATGAGGTTGTACGCCCCCCTGAGGTCAAGCTTGGTAAACCACTTAGCACCCACCACCTGGTTGAACAAATCTGGTATCCGTGGCATCGGGTATGGATCACGAACCGTAATCTGGTTCAACTCCCTGAAATCCAAACACGGGCGTAATCCGCCATCTTTCTTCTTCACGAAGAAAAACCCTGCTGCCACCGGCGAGGATGACGGCCTGATGTGCCCTTTGCTCAAGCTTTCAGCAATATAATCTTTTAACGCTTGTCTCTCCGGACCGGAGATGTTAAACATCCTTGCTTTAGGCAACTTGGCCCCTGGTTTAAACCTGATAGAACAGTCATAGGGACGATGTGGCGGCAACTCTGAACAACCCTTTTCAGAGAACACATCCACAAAATCCAGAAGTGACTCCGGAACGCTTGAAGTCACCGCAGCCACACATGTGGCCAGGCAATTCTCCTGGCAGAACTCGCTCCACTGAATTATGTCCTGAGTTTTCCAGTCAATTACCGGGTTGTGCATGGACAACCAAGGAAAACCCAAAACCACCTGAGCAGGAAGATTCCTGAGCACCTTACATGTAACCCGCTCGGAATGTAGAACTCCAATGTGGAGTTTCACCTCAGCCACAAATTCAGTAATCTCCCCCTGAGAGAGAGGAGCAGCATTGATGGTGACCACGCGGATAGGATGAGACAGTTTTTCAATCCTAAAACCTGCTGTGCGCGCAAACTCCTCATCAATGAGATTTGTGGCTGAACCACTATCCACAAAAACAGTAATTGGCAGCTCACTGCCAGCAATAAAAACCTTAGCAGGGAGCATGCATTGAGAAACCACCATGGAGGATATACATAAGCTCAGATTGGTCTCCTCCACACCCTCTGAGCTTAGAAGTTTTCCGCCGTTGCATTTTTCTTAGACAGTAGAGGACAGATGTTAATAAAATGACCGGTTTTACCACAGTAAAAACAGGCTCCCTGCTTCCTGAGCTCAGGGGCTCGACGCATCACATGTGACACCCCTGCGATTTGCATAGGCTCTGTGGGCTCACCTGCAGCAACCTCATGTGAACCTAAACCCTCTCCCATAGGCGGTGTCTCATGCTCCCCCTGACGCAAACGGCGATCAATGCGGACAACCAGACTCATAGCGGAATCTAGAGAAGCAGGAGTCTCGTACATCAGAAGAGCTTTTTTAACCCTTCCAGAAACCCCATGAATAAACTGACTCCGCAATGCTGGATCATTCCATTGTGTATCGATCGCCCAGTGACGAAATTCAGAACAGTAATCCTCTGCAACTCGCTCCCCCTGGCGAATAGTGCGTATCTTAGATTCTGCTAGAGCCATTCTGTCAGGTTCATCGTAGATTTTTCCAAGAGAGGAAAAAAAACTCTCCACAGAGTCAAATGCAGCAGAATCAGATGGCAAAGAAAACGCCCATGCTTGGGGATCCCCGCTTAACAATGACAACACCAGGCCCACACGCTGAGCCTCATTACCCGAGGAGATCGGGTGCATACGGAAATATAGTTTGCAAGCTTCACGAAAAGAAACAAATTTACTGCGTTCCCCAGCAAATTTTTCAGGCAAAGGGAATTTAGGCCCAGCAACTCTTCCTGTCGCTCCAGCTTGCACATTAGATACTGCTAGTCCCTGGTGCTGAACTGCCCCCCTCAACTCAGTGACCTGTAGGGACAGCGCCTCCAACTGGCGGGTTAAGGAAGTCATGGGATCCATGAAAAAAGAAAAAAAAAGAAACCCCTTTTTTTTTTCTTTTTTGTAGTTGGGCCGATTATAATGTCACGGGGGAACTAGGTGAGCGAGAGCTAATAACCCGGGCCCCTGCAATTTCCCTCAGACTAGGGAAATCCTGACTGACCCTCTACCTGAAGTTTACACTGATGATGTGCATGTCCAGGCCTCGAACCTCACCCTGTCTCCTGTTTCAACCCTAGGCTGAAACCTCCGCCACTACCCAGTGAAGAGGTAATACACCAATACCCACAGTTAGCACAGACAAGGATAAAGGAAAATATACACCACGCCGCAGTCACTCAGGAATACACTATAAATGTGCAGGGCAAAATAAATACAAATATAGGAAGAAGTAAATAAGACTAAGGAAAATACACCACCATCAACGAATCTCCAACAACCAGCTCTCCACTCCAGACCGAGATAACAACGCACAAGACAGAAGCTATAATCGGCGACACCCAATGATCAGGAGAACTATTTAAAGGCAATGGGCATGGCCCAGCTTCCAATCCGAGGATCAGGTAAATTAACCCCGGAACAGCTAGATAAAATCTAGCCGACGCCAATGAGCAAATAGTGGTCAAAAGCAGAATTACCGCTGTCTGTCGAAGGACCTGGTCTGAACAGCGTCCGACATGACAGGAATAAATTGTAAAAAATCTGTCAAGTTAGCCAGTTTAGCTTACATTGGGGAGTCTGACACAAGAATACAAAAAGAAACCCCTGAGGATGCAGCACAGATCCCCAATGCGCGTTTCTCGTTTGCTTCTTCCTGGGGGAGTTACTACATGAAATGCGCATCCTCAGGTTGTGTACTTTACTCTTTGCCTGTCCATGCCATGTGTGCTGTTAGTTTATACCATATGTGCTGCCAGTTTGTACTTACATGTGCTTCCCCTGACGAAGCTGCTGCGGCAGCGATACGCGTGGGGTCTGCTCCCGCCATACCCACTCTCATCTTTGGGCTACTTTGCTCGCTTTGCTCCCTGTTCCATGGGGATTCAAGCTTTGCCGTGAAACCCTCTGCCATTAATCCCTGCTATACGCTACGGGTGTGACTTGACCGATGACAGGTTGTATCCACTGCCATTGTGCAGTTTATGGTGACTTTTTTGACCTGGGGACTGTATGCCACATAGACACCGATTCTGGGTACTTTAGTCCTTAGGTACACTCTCATGGTGTGTATACACATGGGTCATGCTGCTTTAGCCCTAACAGGCATCTTATGCAGGGCTCCTGATTGTGTGCAGAAAGGGCTATATATGTGTCTATATGACATTGTCGGCATTGTTATGAGATTGTAATTTACTGTGGGGTATGGTGTGTGGACTGATTTTGATACCATGTTTTAAATGTTTTTAAATGTGTTTTTCTTGAGGTGTTGAATAAAGGTGTTTTTGATATATATATTTTGTCTCAATATTTGTGGTAGTGCATACCATATTAGTCCGTCTTTTCTTGTTTGACATGTTTCCATATATGGACTAGGTTTTTGCACCCACATATGATTATTTACATACGATATTGGTGCACCCCTTCTTTCATTAGTTTTCTTGTACTTACATGTGCAGCTAAATCATGCTATATATACCCATTAGGCATCTTTAAACTTTTTTTCCCTGTCTATAACATATGTGCTACTAACGTTTTCCGTGTTTGCTGCTTTATCTTGCTCTATATACTCATAAGGCTTTGCGCATATGTTAATTCTGAATGTATCAGTGTGTTCTATATTGAACCAGGCACTATGCTCTACATGCAATATACACTACCTTTCAAAAGTTTAGGGTCACCCAGACAATTTTGTACTTTCCATGAAAACTCACACTTTTATTAATCAAATGAGTTGCCAAATGAATTGAAAATCTAGTCCAGACATTAACAAGGTTCGAAAGAAAGATTTTTATTTGAAATGATAATTTTCTCCTTCAAACTTTGCTTTCGTCAAAGAATGCTCCCTTTGCAGCAATTACAGCATTGCATACCTTTGGCATTCTAGCAGTTAATTTGCTGAGGTAATCTGGAGAAATTTCACCCCATGCTTCCAGAAGCCCTTCCCACAAGTTGGTTTGGCTTGATGGGCACTTTTTGCACCATACGGTCAAGCTGCTCCCACAACAGCTCAGTGGGGTTGAGATCTGGTGACTGCGCTGGCCACTCCATTACAGATAGAATACCAGCTGCCGGCTTCTTCCCTAAATAGTTCTTGCATAATTTGGAGGTGTGTTTGGGTCACTGTCCGGTTATAGGATGAAATTGGCTCCAATCAAGCGCTGTCCACAGGGTATGGCATGGCATTGCAAAATGGAGTGATAGCCTTCCTTATTCAAAATCCCTTTTATCTTGTATAAATCTCCCACTTTACCAGCACCAAAGCAACCCCAGACCATCGCATTACCTCCACCATGCTTGCCAGATGGCATCACTCTTCTAGCATGTTTTTAGTTGTTCTGTGTCTCACAAATGTTCTTCTGTGTGATCCAAACACCTCAAACTTTGATTTGTCTGTCCATAACACTTTTTTCCAATCTTCCTCTGTCCAATGTCTGTGTTCTTTTGCCCATATTAATCTTTTCCTTTTATTAGCCAGTCTCAGTTAGTTGGCTTTTTCTTTGCCACTCTGCCCTGAAGGCCAGCATCCTGGAGTCGCCTCTTCACTGTAGACGTTGACACTGGCTTTTTGCGTGTACTATTTAATGAAGCTGCCTGACTGTTGAGGACCTGGGAGGCATCGATTTCTCAAACTACAGACTCTAATGTATTTGTCTTGTTGCTCAGTTGTGCAGCGGGGCCTCCCACTTCACTTTCTACTCTGTTTAGGGCCTGTTTGTGCTCTCATCTGAAGGGAGTAATACACACCATTGTAGGAAATCTTCAGTTTCTTGGCAATTTTTGGCATGGAATAGCCTTCATTTCTAAGAACAAGAATAGACTGTCGAGTTTCACATGAAAGTTCTTTTTTTCTGGCCATTTTGAGAGTTTAATGGAACCAACAAATGTAATGCTCCAGAATCTCAACTAGCTCAAAGGAATGTCAGGTTTACAGGTTCTCTAATCAGCCAAACTGTTTTCAGCTGTGCACTAGGGTTTTCAAGGGTATTCTAACCATCCATTAGCCTTCTTACACAGTTAGCAAACACAAAGTACTATAAGAACACTGGAGTGATGGTTGTGGGAAATGGGCCTCTATATACAGTACAGACCAAAAGTTTGGACACCTGTTCTCATTTAACCCCTTTCTGACATATGACGTACTATCTCGTTGAGGTGGGGTGGGCCCGTATGACCACCGACGGGATAGTATGTCATATGCGATCGCCGCGCTCACGGGGGGAGCGGGGCCGATCGCGGCCGGGTGTCAGCTGACTATCGCAGCTGACATCCGGCACTATGTGCCAGGAGCAGTCACGGACCACCCCTGGCACATTAACCCCCGGAATATCATGATCAAATATGATCGGAGCGTTCCGGCGGTATAGGGAAGCATCGCGCAGGGAGGGGGCTCCCTGCATGCTTCCCTGAGAATATTCGAAGCGAACAATTTTGGTCCAGAAGGGAAGAATTAACCATGTGACATAAATTCCCTTAAAAAATCTAAATCTTTATTAGAATATCTTTAAAAATACCACTTCCCAGTGTAAACAGAAAAAAGGAAAAATATATATAAATAGGCTCCAGAGATTTCTAGGTGCACCTAACCTGATGATTAACCCTTCACTCCCCTGCTATCCCTGCCTAACAGTGGAGGTTGGCACCCTGATAGATTATTTGGCGCCCCCACTCCGCGGCGGCTGTGACCTGCTGGCCCTATTAAAAACTAACCAGCTGCAGGTGAGAAAACAATGAGCAGTTAAAAGTCATGAAGGAAGCAGGAGTGAAGGAACTAAGGTGCATACTAGAAGAAAAATCTCAATCCTCCATATTCGAGACCCCACTCAGGACAAAAAAATGCATAAAGCCACATAGGCTAATAAAACAATGATAAATTTGTCCTCCGCACAGTCAAGCAACATATATGGGTCAAAGTGCATAAGTGGTGGGAAAATCAATAGGAGAAACAATATATAATAACAATGACCTGGTTAGGTCTAGATATAAACTGCATATGCCCGTCTTGGCTGACACACATTGATACAGATTGACTATGTTAACTGCATACAGGTATAGATGCCTGCTGCTGTCTAGGCATCCGCATCTAGAGACAGCAGTCATACATGTTAGATAATCAATAATAGCAAAAGGTCAGCAACTAAATTTTGGCACAGTGCAGTAGACCAAATAACATGAATGATGCCCAAGACCGCTGAAAAAGATAAAAGTGTTGTCCCAAGATTGGACACTTAGCTGTCCATGGAACGCCCCATGGGGCGTTCCATGGACAGCTAAGTGTCCAATCTTGGGACAACACTTTTATCTTTTTCAGCGGTCTTGGGCATCATTCATGTTATTTGGTCTACTGCACTGTGCCAAAATTTAGTTGCTGACCTTTTGCTATTATTGATTATCTAACATGTATGACTGCTGTCTCTAGATGCGGATGCCTAGACAGCAGCAGGCATCTATACCTGTATGCAGTTAACATAGTCAATCTGTATCAATGTGTGTCAGCCAAGACGGGCATATGCAGTTTATATCTAGACCTAACCAGGTCATTGTTATTATATATTGTTTCTCCTATTGATTTTCCCACCACTTATGCACTTTGACCCATATATGTTGCTTGACTGTGCGGAGGACAAATTTATCATTGTTTTATTAGCCTATGTGGCTTTATGCATTTTTTTGTCCTGAGTGGGGTCTCGAATATGGAGGATTGAGATTTTTCTTCTAGTATGCACCTTAGTTCCTTCACTCCTGCTTCCTTCATGACTTTTAACTGCTCATTGTTTTCTCACCTGCAGCTGGTTAGTTTTTAATAGGGCCAGCAGGTCACAGCCGCCGCGGAGTGGGGGCGCCAAATAATCTATCAGGGTGCCAACCTCCACTGTTAGGCAGGGATAGCAGGGGAGTGAAGGGTTAATCATCAGGTTAGGTGCACCTAGAAATCTCTGGAGCCTATTTATATATATTTTTCCTTTTTTCTGTTTACACTGGGAAGTGGTATTTTTAAAGATATTCTAATAAAGATTTAGATTTTTTAAGGGAATTTATGTCACATGATGCTTCCCTGAGACCCTCGGAGCAACGCGATGTGCTCGAGTTGCTCCGAGGGTCTCCTACATCCTCCCTGCAGGCTCCGGATCCAAAATGGCTGCGGGGCTGCTTCCGAGTCCTGCAGGGAGGTGGCTTACTAGCGCCTGCTCAGAGCAGGTGCAGGTAAGCCTTCAGCAGTGCACGTCAGATCGCTGATCTGACACAATGCTGTGCAAAGAGAAAAAAAAATAATTTTTATTTTCACGGCTCTGCGTTATAAACTGTAGTGAAACACTTGGGGGTTCAAAGCTCTCATAACACATCTAGATAAGTTCCTTAAGGGGTCTACTTTCCAAAATGGTGTCACTTGTGGGGGGTTTCAATGTTTAGGCACATCAGGGGCTCTCCAAACGCGACATAGTGTCCCATCTCAATTCCAGTCAATTTTGCATTGAAAAGTCAAACGGCGCTCCTTCCCTTCCGAGCTCTGCCATGCGCCCAAACAGTGGTTTACCTCCACATATCGGGTATCAGTGTACTCAGGACAAATTGCACAACAACTCTTGGGGTCCAATTTCTTTTCTTACTCTTGGGAAAATAAAAAATTGGGGGCAAAAAGATCATTTTTGTGAAAAAATATTTTTTATTTTTACGGCTCTGTATTATAAACTTCTGTGAAGCACTTGGTGAGTCAAAGTGCTCACCACACATCTAGATAAGTTCCTTAGGGGGTCTACTTTCCAAAATGGTGTCACTTGTGAGGGGTTTCAATGTTTAGGCACATCAGGGGCTTTCCAAATGCAACATGGCATCCCATCTCAATTCGAGTCAATTTTGCATTGAAAAGTCAAACGGTGCTTCTTCCCTTCCAAGCTCTGCCATGCGCCCAAACAGTGGTTTACCTCCACATATAGGGTATCAGCGTACTTAGGACAAATTGTACAACAACTTTTGGGGTCCATTTTCTCCTGTTTCCCTTGGTAGAATAAAACAAATTGGAGCTGAATTACATTTTTTCTGAAAAAAAGTTAAATGTTCATTTTTTTTTAAACATTCCAATAATTCCTGTGAAACACCTGAAGGGTTAATAAACATCTTGAATGTGGTTTTGAGTACCTTCATGGGAGCAGTTGTTATAATGGTGTCACACTTGGTTATTTTCTATCTTATAGACCCCTCAAAATGACTTCAAATGTGATGTGGTCCCAAAAAATAATGGTGTTGTAAAAACGAGAAATTGCTGGTCAACTTTTAACCCTTATAACTCCCTAACAAAAAAAATTTTGGTTCCAAAATTGTGCTGATGTAAAGTAGACATGTGCGAAATGTTACTTATTAAGTATTTTGTGTGACATATCTCTGTGATTTAAGGGCATAAAAATTCAAAGTTGGAAAATTGCAAAATTTTCAAACTTTTCGCCAAATTTCTGTTTTTTTTCACAAACAAACGCAGGTAATATCAAAGAAATTGTACCACTATCATGAAGTACAATATGTCTCAAGAAAACAAGGTCAGAATCATCAGGATCCGTTGAAGCGTTCCAGAGTTATAACCTCAGTCATAAAGGGACAGTGGTCAGAATTGTAAAAATTGGCCCGGTCATTAACGTGCAAACCACCCTTGGGGGTAAAGGGGTTAAAGATTTTTCTCTATTTTCATGACTGTGAAAATTGTACATTCACACTGAAGGCACCAAAACTATGAATTAACACATGTGGAATTATATACTTAACAAAAAAGTGTGAAACAACTGAAATTATGTCTTCTATTCTAGGTTCTTCAAAGTAGCCACCTTTTGCTTTGATGACTGCTTTACACACTCTTGGCATTCTCTTGATGAGCTTCAAGAGGTAGTCACCGGGAATAGTTTTCAGTTCACAGGTGTGCCCTGTCAGGTTTAATAAGTTAGATTTCTTGCCCTATAAATGGGGTTGGGACCATCAGTTGTGTTGAGCAGAAGACTGGTGGATACACAGCTGATAGTCCTACTGAATAGACTGTTAGAATTTGTATTATGGCAAGAGAAAAGCAGCTAAGTAAAGAAAAACGAGTGGCCATCATTACTTTAAGAAATGAAGGTCAATCAGTCCGAAAAATTGGGAAAACTTTGAAAGTGTCCCCAAGTGCAGTGGCAAAAACCATCAAGCGCTACAAAGAAACTGGCTCACATGAGGACCGCCCCAGGAAAGGAAGACCAAGAGTCACCTCTGCTTCTGAGGATAAGTTTATCCGAGTCACCAGCCTCAGAAATCGCAGGTTAACAGCAGCTCAGATTAGAGACCAGGTCAATGCCACACAGAGTTCTAGCAGCAGACACATCTCTACAACAACTGTTAAGAGGAGACTTTGTTCAGCAGGCCTTCATGGTAAAATAGCTGCTAGGAAACCACTGCTAAGGACAGGCAACAAGCAGAAGAGACTTATTTGGGCTAAAGAACACAAGGAATGGACATTAGACCAGTGGAAATCTGTGCTTAGGTCTGATGAGTCCAAATTTGAGATCTTTGGTTCCAACCACCGTCTCTTTGTGCGACGCAGAAAAGGTGAACGGATGGACTCTACATGCCTGGTTCCTACCGTGAAGCATGGAGGAGGAGGTGTGAGGGTGTGGGGGTGCTTTGCTGGTGACACTGTTGGGGATTTATTCAAAATTGAAGGCATACTGAACCAGCATGACTACCACAGCATCTTGCAGCGGCATGCTATTCCATCCAGTTTGCGTTTATTTGGACCATCATTTATTTTTCAACAGGACAATAACCCCAAACACACCTCCAGGCTGTGTAAGGGCTATTTGACCAAGAAGGAGAGTGATGGGGTGCTACGCCAGATGACCTGGCCTCCACAGTCACCAGACCTGAACCCAATCGAGATGGTTTGGGGTGAGCATCTCTGGAAACTCCTTTAACATTGTTGGAAGACCAATCCCGGTGACTATCTCTTGAAGCTCATCAAGAGAATGCCAAGAGTGTGCAAAGCAGTCATCAAAGCAAAAGATGGCTACTTTGAAGAACCTAGAACATAAGACATATTTTCAGTTGTTTCACACTTTTTGTTAAGTATATAATTCCACATGTGTTAATTCATAGTTTTGATGCCTTCAGTGTGAATGTACAATTTTCATAGTCATGAAAATACAGAAAAATCTTTAAATTAGAAGGTGTGTCAAAACTTTTGGTCTGTACTGTACCTATAAACATATTGTATTACAAACCAGACGTTTGCAGCTAAAATAGTCATTTACCACATTAACAATGTATAGAGTGTATTTCTGAATCATTTAATGTTAGCTTCATTGGAAAAAACTGTGCTTTTCTTTCAAAAATAAGAAAATTTCTAAGTGACCCTAAACTTTTGAACGGTAGTGTATATGTGTTAGACTACTTTCACATTAGCGTTTCCCTGATGTGCGGCAGGCTGCGGACATCCTCCGTGAAGCCCCGCCCCCGGCCGCACCTCCGCTGCTAGCTCCGCCTACTTCTGCATGTGGCCCGCATGCGACCTCCGTGCCTATCTTTAACATTAGGTACGCAGGTCGTGCGGCTGTATGCAGACGCTGCCGCATGCGTCGTTTTAACGATGCGGAAAAAAAAATGCTACAGGCTGCGTCCTACGCTGGTCGCCGCATTTACGCATGCGGCAGAATCTGCATACAGCTGCACGACCTGTGTACCTAATGTTAAAGATAGGTACGGAGGTCACATGCGGGCCGCATGCATAAGTAGGCGGAGCTAGCGGCAGAGGTGCGGCCAGGGGCGGGGCTTCATGGAGGAAGTCCACAGCCTGCCGCACATCAGGGAAACGCTAATGTGAAAGTAGCCTTAGGGGTCAAGTTCCCGCCTCTGCACAGGGGGAATCTCGGGCCATCTCCGCTGCGGTCTCCCATTCTTCTCCTGCCGCAGTGGAGTCTGCTCAGCGGAGACTTCGGTCCCAGCGTCTCGCTCAGTCTGACTCTGTATAAAGAAGTTACTGCTGCTTTTCCTGCTTCTGCCATTGAAGTCAGTGCTGGGCAGCGGCGAGCAGACGCTTCTGGGACTAAGTCCTGCTTTTCTCGTTCTGAGCATGCCCAGAGTAAGATCTCTCAGTGGAGATTGAGGGTCACATGATCAGATACTGCAGCTGATGCCATTGGTCCTTCAGGAAGGTCCTGTAGGTGCTCACGCTCTGTGGCAGCCTCTCATTGGTCCTTCCAGGAAGGTCCTGTACGTGCTGCAACTATTTAAGGCTCACATGGCTGCATGGCCATGCGCTAGTATTGTTCTTTATTATGTGCTTTGCGCCAGTGTGGTCACGCGAGAGTGTGTTCAGGGACCTGGCTGAAATAAGCCCCTAGAATGCTGGCACCTCCGGTGAGGAGTTTGTGTTTGTATGTATTCAGGGACCTGGCTGAAATAAGCCCCTAGAATGCTGGCACCTCCGGC
Source organism: Ranitomeya variabilis (assembly GCF_051348905.1). NCBI lineage: Eukaryota > Metazoa > Chordata > Amphibia > Anura > Dendrobatidae > Ranitomeya > Ranitomeya variabilis. Next base: position 212,356,116 of record NC_135233.1, read on the forward strand.
GAGGAGTTTTGTGTGCATGCGTGACCTCTGACTGCTCTCTGTTTGGGCAGTTAGCCTGTGCCTCTGTGAAGTCTAACAGGGCACAGTGCTTTGCTTTCACAGCTACTCGGTGAATTAACTGAGTTAGTCCATACCGCCATATAGTGCCGCCGTTTGCTAGCAGCAGGTACTCCTGCACGGTGGACCCCGGGCTGTGAACGCACCAATATCAATAAAAACATCTCTATTTACTCGGTGCGTTCCGCTAGCCTTAACAATATGTATATATACAGTACAGATCAAAAGTTTGGACACACCTTCTCATTTAAAGATTTTTCTGTATTTTCATGACTATGAAAATTGTACATTCACACTGAAGGCATCAAAACTATGAATTAACACATGTGGAATTATACACTTAACAAAAAAGTGTGAAACAACTGACTGCTTTGCACACTCTTGGCATTCTCTTGATGACCTTCAAGAGGTAGTCACCGGGAATGGTCTTCAAGCAATCTTTAAGAAGTTCCCAGGGATGCTTAGCACTTGTTGGCCCTTTTGCCTTCACTCTGCGGTCCATCTCACCCCAAACCATCTCGATTGGGTTCAGGTCTGGTGGCGTGGCACCCCATAACTCTCCTCCTTGGTCAAATAGCCCTTACACAGCCTGGGGGTGTGTTTGGGGTCATTGTCCTGTTGAAAAATAAATGATGGTTCAACTAAACGCAAACCGGATGGAATAGCATGCCGCTGCAAGATGCTGTGGTAGCCATGCTGGTTCAGTATGCCTTAAATTTTGAATAAATTCCCAACAGTGTCACCAGCAAAGCACCCCCACACCATCACACCTCTTCCTCCATGCTTCACGGTAGGAACCAGGCATGTAGAGTCCATCCTTTCACCTTTTCTGCATCACACAAAGACACGGTGGTTGGAACCAAAGATCTCAAATTAGGACTCATCAGACCAAAGTACAGATTTCCACTGGTCTAATGTCCCTTTCTTGTGTTCTTTAGCCCAAATAAGTCTCTTCTGCTTGTTGCCTGTCCTTAGCAGTGATTTCCTAGCAGCTATTTTACCACGAAGGCCTGCTGCAGAAAGTCTCCTCTTAATAGTTGTTGTAGAGATGTGTCTGCTGCTAGAACTCTGTGTGGCATTGACCTGGTCTCTAATCTGAGCTGCTGTAAACTTGCGATTTCTGAGGCTGGTGACTCGGATAAACTTATCCTCAGAAGCAGAGGTGACTCTTGGTCTTCCTTTCCTGGGGCGGTCCTCATGTGAGCCAGTTTCTTTGTAACACTTGATGGTTTTTGCCACTGCACTTGGGGACACTTTCAAAGTTTTCCCAATTTTTCAGACTGACTGACCTTCATTTCTTAACCCCTTCACCCCCAAGGGTGGTTTGCACGTTAATGACCGGGCCAATTTTTACAATTCTGACCACTGTCCCTTTATGAGGCTATAACTCTGGAACGCTTTGACGGATCTTGGCGATTCTGACATTGTTTTCTCGTGACATATTGTACTTCATGTTAGTGGTAAAATTTATTCGATATAACTTGCATTTATTTGTGAAAAAAACGAATATTTGGCGAAAATTTTGAAAATTTCGCAATTTTCCAACTTTGAATTTTTATGCCCTTAAATCACAGACATATGTCACGCAAAATACTTAATAAGTAACATTTCCCACATGTCTACTTTACATCAGTACAATTTTGGAACCAAAATTTTTTTTTGTGACGGAGTTATAAGGGTTAAAAGTTGACCAGCAATTTCTCATTTTTACAACACCATTTTTTTTTAGGGACCACATCTCATTTGAAGTCATTTTGAGGGGTCTATATGATAGAAAATACTCAAGTGTGACACCATTCTAAAAACTGCACCCCTCAAGGTGCTCAAAACCACATTCAAGAAGTTTATTAACCCTTCAGGTGTTTCACAGGAATTTTTTGAATGTTTAAATAAAAATGAGCATTTAACTTTTTTTCACACACAATTTATTTCAGCTCCAATTTGTTTTATTTTACCAAGGGTAACAGGAGAAAATGGACCCCCAAAGTTGTTGTACAATTTGTCCTGAGTACGCTGATACCCCATATGTGAGGGTAAACCACTGTTTGGGCGTATGGCAGAGCTCGGAAGGAAAGGAGCGCCATTTGACTTTTCAATGCAAAATTGACTGGAATTGAGATGGGACGCCATGTTGTGTTTGGAGAGCCCCTGATGTGCCTAAACACTGAAACCCCCTACAAGTGACACCATTTTGGAAAGTAGACCCCCTAAGGAACTTATCTTGATGTGTGGTGAGCACTTTGACCCACCAAGTGCTTCACAGAAGTTTATAATGCAGAGCCGTAAAAATAAAAAATCATATTTTTTCACAAAAATGATCTTTTTGCCCCCAATTTTTTATTTTCCCAAGGGTAAGAGAAGAAATTGGACCCCAAAAAATGTTGTGCAATTTGTCCTGAGTACGCTGATACCCCATATGTGGGTGTAAACCATTGTTTGGGCGCATGGCAGAGCTTGGAAGGGAAGGAGCGCCATTTGACTTTTCAATGCAAAATTGACTGGAATTGAGATGGGACGCCATGTTGCGTTTGGAGAGCCCCTGATGTGCCTAAACATTGAAACTCCCTACAAGTGACACCATTTTGGAAAGTAGACCCCCTAAGGAACTTATCTTGATGTGTGGTGAGCACTTTGACCCACCAAGTGCTTCACAGAAGTTTATAATGCAGAGCCGTAAAAATAAAAAATCATATTTTTTCACAAAAATGATCTTTTTGCCCCCAATTTTTTATTTTCCCAAGGGTAAGAGAAGAAATTGGACCCCAAAAAATGTTGTGCAATTTGTCCTGAGTACGCTGATACCCCATATGTGGGTGTAAACCATTGTTTGGGCGCATGGCAGAGCTTGGAAGGGAAGGAGCGCCATTTGACTTTTCAATGCAAAATTGACTGGAATTGAGATGGGACGCCATGTTGCGTTTGGAGAGCCCCTGATGTGCCTAAACACTGAAACCCCCTACAAGTGACACCATTTTGGAAAGTAGACCCCCTAAGGAACTTATCTTGATGTGTGGTGAGCACTTTGACCCACCAAGTGCTTCACAGAAGTTTATAATGCAGAGCCGTAAAAATAAAAAATCATATTTTTTCACAAAAATGATCTTTTTGCCCCCAATTTTTTATTTTCCCAAGGGTAAGAGAAGAAATTGGACCCCAAAAAATGTTGTGCAATTTGTCCTGAGTACGCTGATACCCCATATGTGGGTGTAAACCATTGTTTGGGCGCATGGCAGAGCTTGGAAGGGAAGGAGCGCCATTTGACTTTTCAATGCAAAATTGACTGGAATTGAGATGGGACGCCATGTTGCGTTTGGAGAGCCCCTGATGTGCCTAAACATTGAAACTCCCTACAAGTGACACCATTTTGGAAAGTAGACCCCCTAAGGAACTTATCTAGATGTGTTTTGAGAGCTTTGAACCCCCAAGTGTTTCACTACAGATTATAACGCAGAGCCGTGAAAATAATTTTTATTTTTTTTCTCAAAAATGATTTTTTAGCACCCAGCTTTGTATTTTTACAAGGGTAACAGAATAAATTGGACCCCAAAATTTGTTTTCCAATTTGTCCTGAGTACGCTGATACCCCATATGTGGGGGGGAACCACTGTTTGGGTGCATGACAGAGCTCGGAAGGGAAGGAGCGCCATTTGGAATGCAGCCTTAAATGGATTGGTCTGCAGGCGTCACGTTGCATTTGCAGAGCCCCTGATGTACCCAAACAGTACAAACCCCCCACAAGTGACCCCATATTGGAAACTAGACCTCCCAAGGAACTTATCTAGATGTGTTGTGAGAACTTTGAACCCCCAAGTGTTTCACTACAGTTTATAACGCAGAGCCGTGAAAATAAAACATCTTTTTTTTCCCACAAAAATGATTTTTAGCCCCCCAAATTTTTATTTTCCTAAGGATAACAAGAGAACTTGGACCCCAGAAGTTGTTGTTCAATTTGTCCCGAGTACGCTGATAACACATATGTTGGGGTAAACCCCTTTTTGGGCGCACGGGAGAGCTCGGAAGGGAAGGAGCACTGTTTTACTTTTTCAACGCAGAATTGGCTGGAATTGAGATTGGACGCCATGTCGCGCTTGTAGAGCCCCTGATGTGCCTGGACAGTGGAAACTCCCCAATTCTACCTGAAACCCTAACCCAAACACACCCCTAACCCTAATCCCAACGGTAACCCTAACCACACCCCTAGCCCTGACACACCCATAATTCTAATCCCAACCCTAATCCAAACGTAAATGTAATCCAAACCCTAACCCTAACTTTAGCCCCAACCCTAACTTTAGCCCCAACCCTAACTTTACCTCCAACCCTAGCCCTAACCCTAACCCTAACCCTACCCCTAACCCTAACCCTAAACGTGACTGAAATACGTGGCACTGAAATACGTGGCACTGAAATACGTGGCACTGAAATACGTGGCACTGAAATACGTGGCACTGAAATACGTGGCACTGAAATACGTGGCACTGAAATACGTGGCACTGAAATACGTGGTACTAAAATATGTGGCACTGAAATACGTGATACGTGGCACTGAAATACGTGATACGTGGCACTGAAATATGTGATACGTGGCACTGAAATACGTGGCACTGAAACACGTGGCACTGAAATACGTGGCACTGAAATACGTGGCACTGAAATACGTGGCACTATGACTGTCAGAAAATGTTCATTAAACGGTTAGGGGTGAGGTTAGGGGTAGAGTTAGGGTTAGGGTTTGGATCCCTTTATCACCTTGATGGTGGTGGGTGGCTTTTCAGTGTGTTTAAATGCATGCGTTTTTAACGCAAACAAACGCATGTGCTTAAAAACGCAAGAAAATACTGCAGGTTGTATTTCTGAAAATGAACGCATGCAGAAAAAAAACGCATGCGTTTGAAAACGCGACCAAACGCGTACAAAAAAACCGCATGCGTTTTCAATGTTAAATATAGGGAAAAAACGCATGCGTTTTTTTGTGCAAAAAACGCTGCAGACAAAAACGCAAGTGTGAAACCAGCGACGCTTTTTATAGCAAAAAAGTTTTTGCGTCTCCACATTTTGAGACCTATAATTTTTCCACATTTTGCTCCACAGAGTCATGTGAGGTCTTGTTTTTTGCGGGACGAGTTGACGTTTTTATTGGTAACATTTTCGGACACGTGACCGTTTTTGATCGCTTTTTATTCCGATTTTTGTGAGGCAGAATGACCAAAAACCAGCTATTCATGAATTTCTTTTGGGGGAGGCGTTTATACCGTTCCGCGTTTGGTAAAATTGATAAAGCAGTTTTATTCGTCGGGTCAGTACGATTACAGCGATATCTCATTTATATCATTTTTTTATGTTTTGGCGCTTTTATACGATAAAAACTAAAATATAGAAAAAATAATTATTTTCGTATCGCTTTATTCTCAGGACTATAACTTTTTTATTTTTTTGCTGATAATGTTGTATGGCGGCTTGTTTTTTGCGGGACAAGATGACGTTTTCAGCGGTACCATGGATATTTATATCAGTCTTTTTGATCGCGTGTTATTCCACTTTTTGTTCGGCGGTATGGTAATAAAGCGTTGTTTTTTGCCTCGTTTTTTTTTTTTTTTTCTTACGGTGTTTACTGAAGGGGTTAACTAGTGGGGCAGTTTTATAGGTTGGGTCGTTACGGACGCGGCGATACTAAATATGTGTACTTTTATTGTTTTGTTTTTTTTATTTAGATAAAGAAATGTATTTATGGGAATAATATATATTTTTTTTTTATTATTTATTTAGGATTTTTTTTTTTTTTTTTTTTACACATGTGGAAAAAATTTTTTTTAACTTTTTTACTTTGTCCCAGGGGGGGACATCACAGATCATTGATCTGGCAGTGTGCACAGCACTCTGCCAGATCGACGATCTGCTGTGCAGGGCTGCAGGCTTACCAAGTGTCTGCTCTGAGCAGACACTCGGTAAGCCACCTCCTTCCCTGCAGGACCCGGATGCCGCGGCCATCTTGGATCCGGGACCTGCAGCCAGGAAGGAGGTAGGAGACCCTCGCAGCAACGCGATCACATCGCGTTGCTCCGGGGGTCTCAGGGAAGCCCGCAGGGAGCCCCCTCCCTGCGCGATGCTTCCCTATACCGCCGGTACACTGCGATCATGTTTGATCGCGGTGTGCCGGGGGTTAATGTGCCGGGGGCGGTCCGTGACCGCTCCTGGCACATAGTGCCGGATGTCAGCTGCGATATGCAGCTGACACCCGGCCGCGATCGGCCGCGCTCCCCCCGTGAGCGCCGCTGATCGGTGATGACGTACTATCCCGTCGGCGGTCATACGGGCCCACCCCACCTCGACGGGATAGTACGTCAAATGTCGGGAAGGGGTTAAAGTAATGATGGCCACTCGTTTTTCTTTACTTAGCTGCTTTTTTCTTGCCATAATACAAATTCTAATGGTCTATTCAGTAGGACTATAAGCTGTGTATCCACCAGACTTCTGCACAACACAACTGATGGTCCCAACCCCATTTATAAGGCAAGAAATCCCACTTATTAAACCTGACAGGGCACAACTGTGAAGTGAAAACCATTCCCAGTGACTACCTCTTGAAGCTCATCAAGAGAATGCCAAGAGTGTGCAAAGCAGTCATCAAAGCAAAAGGTGGCTACTGTGAAGAACCTAGAATATAAGACATAATGTCAGTTGTTTCTCACTTTTTTTGTTAAAGGGACTCTGTCACCTGAATTTGGAGGGAACAATTTTCCGCCATAGGGGCGGGGTTTTAGGGTGTTTGATTCACCCTTTCCTTACCCGCTGGCTGCATGCTGGCTGCAATATTGGATTGAAGTTCATTCTCTGTCCTCCATAGTACACGCCTGCATAAGGCAAGATTGCCTTGTGCAGGCATGTACTACGAAGGGCAGAGAATAAACTTCAATCCAATATTGCAGCCAGCATGCAGCCAGCGGGTAAGGCTACTTTCACACTAGCGTCGTACTCGGCCCGTCGCAGTGCGTTGGGCCGACGTACCGATGCTAGCCGTGAATGCGCCGCACAACGGGGGCAGCGGATGCATATTTCCAGCGCATCCCCCGCCCAATTGTGAGGTGCAGGGAGGTGCGGCGAGGTGGGGGCGGAGTTCCGGCCGCGCATGCGCGGTCAGAAATGGCGGTCCGTCGGCAGCAAAAAACGTTACATGTAACATTTTTTGCAGCCGAAGGTCCGCCACAACACGGCGCAACCGTCGCAAAGCGACGCTAATGCCAATCAATGGTGAAAAAACGCATCCTGCAAGCACTTTTGCAGGATGCGTTTTTACAACCAAACGACACATAGTGACGTGCAGTGCACGACGCTAGTGTGAAAGAGGCCTAAGGAAAGGGTGAATCAAACACCCGAAAACCCCGCCCCTATAGCTGAAAATTGTTCCCTCCAAATTCAGGTGACAGAGTCCCTTTAAGTATATAATTCCACATGTGTTAATTCATAGTTTTGATGCCTTCAGTGTGAATGTACAATATTCATAGTCATGAAAATACAGAAAAATCTTTAAATGAGAAGGTTTGTCCAAACTCTTGGTCTGTACTGTATAGCATTATGCAATGAACTCTTTGCTGCATTACTATGGCACCTTAAACCTTTTTTGATTACCTGGTGGCCTGGATCATTCCCCTCTGCATTCCACTTGTAGTAATAATATTGTTGTGCAATATTTAGACCACTGTATCTATTCAGTATCTATATCAGGAGATCTTCCCATACACTGTCAAACTTGATGCATGAGTAATTTGACTCTTTATGCATGCTAATATTTACCTATCAATAAGGTCTAATGAGCCTATTTATCTAGAGCCTACATTCAACTTTCCAGTGTATGTGCTCTACTTCCTCATTTAGTATACCCCATGGTTTAACCTAAATATATGTTCCATGCAGTTCAAATTGATATTCTCCTTAGGATTATATCCTACAAAAACAGGCTTTCAAGAATCCTGTATGAATTTTTCTCCCTCTAAATAGGATTTGTATGCACCCTTTGTATGCAGCATTTTTGTATTTATATCCCCCTGATTTTACTTTATTTTTTTGTCATGTTCATATATGTTCAATAAAGGTACTGTGTATATTTAGTATAAGCTTCCTTGTTCTTGTAGGATTATATTGATTGATAGAAGTGCCATAAATCTAGACCAGCAGTGGGTTGTTCACACAGTGAACAGAGTTGTGCCGCTGGCTCCAGTCGTGGTTTTCAGCCAACCATCAGCAGAACACAAAACAGCTGATCCTTGTGAAGTGTCAGAACCTGATCGATCGTAAGGATAGGGTATCAATATCTTAAACCTGGAAATCCCCTTTTAAAATCATTATTTTTCAGCAAATATAGTGCAATTTCTATGAAAACTTAAAAAAAATGATACCGTAATTTTACCAAATGTGTAACCTTAAACGTTGACCTGAGGCTCATGTGCGCTTTTTTTTCCAGCATTTTTTCATTCTTGTTAAAAAAAAAACTGCCATGAGCTTTTCGATACAAGTAACTTTTCTTCCGGTGTTTTTCAAAATTACTCCCAAAAATTCTATGTAAATAAAAATGTCTGAAAACGTTCCGTACCAAGAGCATGCTGCATTTTAGAAAAATAAAAGTTGCCGCCAAAATGCAGCAAACAATTTTTAGTACTGTACATTATTATCAAGGGGCTACAGCGACTAAGTGTGGTTTCCTCTATTTCAGTGGTCGGAAGATCGCAGCGTTTGGCTACATTCACACCTGCACTGGTTGGATCTACTTTGCTTTCCAGTTAGCTGTGCAGATTTCCCTTGTTCTTTTGTTACAAGGGTTAAACATTCTCTTGCTTGTCTCCTAAATCTTAACATCCTGAATTATTTCCTCCGTTCTGAATTTCTCCACTCCCCTCTGGCATAAGTACTCACCTCTTAGCTTGTGTAGTTGTCAGTGAAAGCTTACTATTAGAGATGAGCGAACCCAAACTGCAAAGTCCTTTTTGCAGTTTGGGGATCGGACAGAGAAAGAGAGAGTCCCCATTGATTGTAATGTGGTTCGGGTACACAAACAGAACTTTAGACTAAAGATTGGTCAGTTACCAGAACCCGAACTTCCACGGATCCGCTCATCCATTCTTGCTATATCTTGGAATTGGTTTGGAGCTGTGAGCCCTGGAAAGAGAAGTCGTTTAGGAGTCGTCTCCAGAGATTGCTGTTGGGAAATTTGTCTGGTGTCTTCCTGTTTCCTTATGTTCCTTTTGGTTTTCTCTCCCTTCCTTTCACTTTATATACCATTCCATAGTTTGGGTGCTCATTGAGTGATTGCTGCTTTCTGTTACCCTTGTCTATTACCCTTTGCGTCTTTATTATAGAGCAGGACTAGCTTTTCAGCTGCCCCACACATTGGTCGTGGCCATGCTTAGAACAAGACTGAGATAGGAATGTGATTGCTGCACCAGGTGAAAGAGCCCGTCTAGGGACATCATGAAGCTTGGGGTTGCACAGGGCAAGTTTCAGGGGTTGACCCTCTAATATTTCCCTAGTAGCAGTGCTTCATTTGCCATCTGACTTACTATGCGCAATATTGGTCCTCGGTGACATTATCACTCGCCTCACCTTATTTGGGTCAATGATGGACCCTGTTGCTGCTCATCTATTCTGGGAAGTAGCAAACCTGCATTCTGCAATATTGCAGTGCCAACCACAAACCCCTGGGTTCAGCGGTCGCTGCTCAAGGGCAATTCCCATCTGAGCCTAAATTGGCTTTGCCGGATAGGTTCTCTGGAGATTGAGACAAGTTTGTGGTTACTAGGGAGGTCTTTAACCCCTTAGTGACGGAGCCAAATTTTTAAAATCTGACCAGTATCCCTTTATGTGGTAATAATTCTGGAACGCTTCAACAAATCCCAGTGATTTTGAGAATGTTTTTTCGTGGCACATTATGCTTTATGATAATGGTAAATTAAGGTTGATATGTTTTGTGTTTATTTATAAAAAATATCAGAAATTTGAGAAAAATGTTAAAAAATTAGCAATTTTCAAAGTTTGAATGATTATCCCTTTAATCCAGATAGTCATACCAAAGCAAAACATTAATAACATTTGTAACATTTTATTTTATTTTGTTAGCATTTTAGGAGGTTTAAAAACGTAGCAGTAATTTTTCATTTTTTTCAAGGAAATTTACAAAATTTATTTTTTTAGGGATTTATCCATGTTTGAAGTGACTTTAGGGGTCCCATATATTGGGAAACCCCCAAAAGTGATACCATTTTAAAAACGGCACCCCCTAACATATTGAAAACTGCTGTCAGGTAGTTTATTAACCCTTCAGGTGCTTTTCAGGAATTAATGCAAAGTGGTATGACAGAAATGAAAATGTGTATTTTTACCACCTAAATGTCTCTAACTTCTGAACAGGTTACAACAGCCATCAGACTCTTAAGGCCGCTATTTGGTCATGAATTGCCATGACAAACATCTGAAACACAAAATTATTATCTGAGGGCACCAATTGGGATAAAGAGGTAGCCCTTACACGCTGTTAACCATTTATATTGATGTAGTCACTATTGGCAGCAGCATCTAAGGGGTTAAAAAGATATGGAAGGTGCAAACACTGATCGTGGCTGATGCAGCAAGTTGTCAGCTATAGTGTACAGCCGACAGCTGCTGGATTGTCACCTGTATGGGGATGCTATTCTCTTATATCTCAGGTCAGTTAAAAGACGTATTGGCTATCATTAACCCCTCTGTGACCTTTGACGTACTATCCCGTCGAGGTGACCTGGGCCTATCTGACCCTTGACGGGATAGTACGTCATAGCCGATCGGCCGCGCTCACGGGGGGAGCGCGGCCGATCGCGGCCGGGTGTCAGCTGACTATCGCAGCTGACATCCGGCACTATGTGCCAGGAGCGGTCACGGACCGCCCCCGGCACATTAACCCCCGGCACACCGCGATCAAACATGATCGCGATGTGCCGGCGATGCAGGGAAGCATCGCGCAGGGAGAGGGCTCCCTGCGGGCTTCCCTGAGCCCCCCGCAGCAACGCGATGTGATCGCGTTGCTGCGAGGGTCTTACCTCCCTCCCTGCCTGCTCCAGACCCGGATCCAAGATGGCCGCGGATCCGGGTCCTGCAGGGAGGGAGGTGGCTTCACAGAAGCCTGCTCAGAGCAGGCACTGTGAAGCAGCCTGCACTTCAATCAGATCGGTGATCTGTCAGAGTGCTATGCAAACTGGCAGATCACCGATCTGTATTGTCCCCCCCTGGGGCAAAGTAAAAAAGTAAAAAAAAATTTTTCCAAATGTGTAACAAAAAATAAAAAAAAATATTCCAAAATAATGAAAAAAAAAATAAATATTATTCCCATAAATACATTTCTTTACCTAAATAAAAAAAAACAAACAATAAAAGTACACATATTTAGTATCGCCGCGTCCGTAACGACCCGACCTATAAAACTGGCCCACTAGTTAACCCCTTCAGTAAACACCGTAAGAAAAAAAAAAAAAAAAAACGAGGCAAAAAACAACGCTTTATTATCATACCGCCGAACAAAAAGTGGAATAACACGCGATCAAAAAGACAGATATAAATAACCATGGTACCGCTGAAAGCGTCATCTTGTCCCGCAAATAACGAGCCACCATACAGCATCATCAGCAGAAAAATAAAAAAGTTATAGTCCTGAGAATAAAGCGATGCAAAAATAATTATTTTTTCCATAAAATAGTTTTTATCGTATAAAAGCGCCAAAACATAAAAAAATGATATAAATGAGATATCGCTGTAATCGTACTGACCCGAAGAATAAAACTGCTTTATCAATTTTACCAAACGCGGAACGGTATAAACGCCTCCCCCAAAAGAAATTCATGAATAGCTGGTTTTTGGTCATTCTGCCTCACAAAAATCGGAATAAAAAGCGATCAAAAAATGTGACGTGCCCAAAAATGTTACCAATAAAAACGTCAACTCGTCCCGCAAAAAACAAGACCTCACATGACTCTGTGGACCAAAATATGGAAAATTTATAGCTCTCAAAATGTGGTAACGCAAAAAATATTTTTTGCAATAAAAAGCGTCTTTCAGTGTGTGACGGCTGCCAATCATAAAAATCCGCTAAAAAACCCGCTATAAAAGTAAATCAAACCCCCCTTCATCACCCCCTTAGTTAGGGAAAAATAAAAAAAAAGTATTTATTTCCATTTTCCCATTAGGGCTAGGGTTAGGGCTAGGGTTGGGGCTAGGGTTAAGGCTACAGTTAGGGTTGGGGCTAAAGTTAGGGTTAGGGTTTAGATTACATTTACAGTTGGGAATAGGGTTGGGATTAGGGTTAGGGGTGTGTCAGGGTTAGAGGTGTGGTTAGGGTTACTGTTGGGATTAGGGTTAGGGGTGTGTTTGGATTAGGGTTTCAGTTATAATTGGGGGGTTTCCACTGTTTCGGCACATCAGGGGCTCTCCAAACGCGACATGGCGTCCGATCTCAATTCCAGCCAATTCTGCGTTGAAAAAGTAAAACAGTGCTCCTTCCCTTCCGAGCTCTCCCGTGTGCCCAAACAGGGGTTTACCCCAACATATGGGGTATCAGCGTACTCAGGACAAATAGGACAACAACCTTTGGGGTCCAATTTCTCCTGTTACCCCTAGGAAAATACAAAACTGGGGGCTAAAAAATAATTTTTGTGGGAAAAAAAAGGATTTTTTATTTTCACGGCTCTGCGTTATAAACTGTAGTGAAACACTTGGGGGTTCAAAGTTCTTACAACACATCTAGATAAGTTCCTTGGGGGGTCTAGTTTCCAAAATGGGGTCACTTGTGCGGGTCTTCTACTGTTTAGGTACATTAGGGGCTCTGCAAACGCAATGTGACGCCTGCAGACCATTCCATCTAAGTCTGCATTCCAAATGGCGCTCCTTCACTTCCGAGCCCTTCCATGCGTCCAAACGGTGGTTTCCCCCCACATATGGGGTATCAGCGCACTCAGGACAAATTGGACAACAACTTTTGGGGTCCAATTTCTCCTGTTACCCTCGGGAAAATACAAAACTGGGGGCTGAAAAATAATTTTTGTGGGAAAAAAATTTTGTTTTATTTTTACGGCTCTGCATTATAAACTTCTGTGAAGCCCTTGGTGGGTCAAAGCGCTCACCACACATCTAGATAAGTTCCTTAGGGGGTCTACTTTCCAACATGGTGTCACTTGTGGGGGGTTTCTACTGTTTAGGTACATTAGGGGCTCTGCAAACGCAATGTGACGCCTGCAGACCATTCCATCTAAGTCTGCATTCCAAATGGCGCTCCTTCACTTCCGAGCCCTTCCATGCGTCCAAACGGTGGTTTCCCCCCACATATGGGGTATCAGCGCACTCAGGACAAATTGGACAACAACTTTTGGGGTCCAATTTCTCCTGTTACCCTCGGGAAAATACAAAACTGGGGGCTGAAAAATAATTTTTGTGGGAAAAAATTTTTGTTTTATTTTTACGGCTCTGCATTATAAACTTCTGTGAAGCCCTTGGTGGGTCAAAGCGCTCACCACACATCTAGATAAGTTCCTTAGGGGGTCTACTTTCCAACATGGTGTCATTTGTGGGGGGTTTCTACTGTTTAGGTACATTAGGGGCTCTGCAAACGCAATGTGACGCCTGCAGACCATTCCATCTAAGTCTGCATTCCAAATGGCGCTCCTTCCTTTCCGAGCCCTCCCATGCGCCCAAACAGTGGTTCTCCCCACATATGGTATATCATCGCACTCAGGACAACTTGGACAACAGATTTTGGGGTCCAATTTCTCCTGCTACCCTCGGGAAAATACAAAACTGGGGGCTAAAAAAATAATTTTTGTGGGAAAAAATTTTTGTTTTATTTTTACGGCTCTGCATTATTAACTTCTGTGAAGCCCTTGGTGGGTCAAAGCGCTCAAAACACATCTAGATAAGTTCCTTAGGGGGTCTACTTTCCAAAATGGTGTCACTTGTGGGGGGTTTCAATGTTTAGGCACATCAGTGGCTCTCCAAACGCAACATGGCGTCCCATCTCAATTCCTGTCAATTTTGCATTGAAAAGTCAAACGGTGCTACTTCCCTTCCGAGCTCTCCCATGCGCCCAAACAGTGGTTTATCGCCACATATGGGGTATCAGCGTACTCAGGACAAATTGTACAACAACTGTTGGGGTCCAATTTCTTCTCTTACCCTTGGGAAAATAAAAAATTGGGGGCGAAAAATAATTTTTGTGAAAAAATATGATTTTTTATTTTTACGGTTCTGCATTATAAACTTCTGTGAAGTACTTGGTGGGTCAAAGTGCTCACCACACCTCTAGATAAGTTCCTTAGGGGGTCTACTTTCCAAAATGGTGTCACTTGTGGGGGGTTTCAATGTTTAGGCACATCAGGGGCTCCCCAAACGCAACATGGCGTCCCATCTCAATTCCAGTCAATTTTGCATTGAAAAGTCAAACGGTGCTACTTCCCTTCCGAGCTCTCCCATGCGCCCAAACAGTGGTTTATCGCCACATATGGGGTATCAGCGTACTCAGGACAAATTTTACAACAACTTTTGGGGTCCAATTTCTTCTCTTACCCTTGGGAAAATAAAAAATTGGGGGCGAAAAATAATTTTTGTGAAAAATATGATTTTTTACTTTTACGGTTCTGCATTATAAACTTCTGTGAAGCACTTGGTGGGTCAAAGTGCTCACCACACCTCTAGATAAGTTCCTTAGGGGGTCTACTTTCCAAAATGGTATCACTTGTGGGGGGTTTCAATGTTTAGGCACATCAGGGGCTCCCCAAACGCAACATGGCGTCCCATCTCAATTCCAGTCAATTTTGCATTGAAAAGTCAAATGGCGCTCCTTCGCTTCCGAGCCCTTCCATGCGTCCAAACGGTGGTTTCCCCCCACATATGGGGTATCAGCGCACTCAGGACAAATTGGACAACAACTTTTGGGGTCCAATTTCTCCTGTTACCCTCGGGAAAATACAAAACTGGGGGCTGAAAAATAATTTTTGTGGGAAAAAAATTTTGTTTTATTTTTACGGCTCTGCATTATAAACTTCTGTGAAGCCCTTGGTGGGTCAAAGCGCTCACCACACATCTAGATAAGTTCCTTAGGGGGTCTACTTTCCAACATGGTGTCACTTGTGGGGGGTTTCTACTGTTTAGGTACATTAGGGGCTCTGCAAACGCAATGTGACGCCTGCAGACCATTCCATCTAAGTCTGCATTCCAAATGGCGCTCCTTCACTTCCGAGCCCTTCCATGCGTCCAAACGGTGGTTTCCCCCCACATATGGGGTATCAGCGCACTCAGGACAAATTGGACAACAACTTTTGGGGTCCAATTTCTCCTGTTACCCTCGGGAAAATACAAAACTGGGGGCTGAAAAATAATTTTTGTGGGAAAAAATTTTTGTTTTATTTTTACGGCTCTGCATTATAAACTTCTGTGAAGCCCTTGGTGGGTCAAAGCGCTCACCACACATCTAGATAAGTTCCTTAGGGGGTCTACTTTCCAACATGGTGTCATTTGTGGGGGGTTTCTACTGTTTAGGTACATTAGGGGCTCTGCAAACGCAATGTGACGCCTGCAGACCATTCCATCTAAGTCTGCATTCCAAATGGCGCTCCTTCCTTTCCGAGCCCTCCCATGCGCCCAAACAGTGGTTCTCCCCACATATGGTATATCATCGCACTCAGGACAACTTGGACAACAGATTTTGGGGTCCAATTTCTCCTGCTACCCTCGGGAAAATACAAAACTGGGGGCTAAAAAAATAATTTTTGTGGGAAAAAATTTTTGTTTTATTTTTACGGCTCTGCATTATTAACTTCTGTGAAGCCCTTGGTGGGTCAAAGCGCTCAAAACACATCTAGATAAGTTCCTTAGGGGGTCTACTTTCCAAAATGGTGTCACTTGTGGGGGGTTTCAATGTTTAGGCACATCAGTGGCTCTCCAAACGCAACATGGCGTCCCATCTCAATTCCTGTCAATTTTGCATTGAAAAGTCAAACGGTGCTACTTCCCTTCCGAGCTCTCCCATGCGCCCAAACAGTGGTTTATCGCCACATATGGGGTATCAGCGTACTCAGGACAAATTGTACAACAACTGTTGGGGTCCAATTTCTTCTCTTACCCTTGGGAAAATAAAAAATTGGGGGCGAAAAATAATTTTTGTGAAAAAATATGATTTTTTATTTTTACGGTTCTGCATTATAAACTTCTGTGAAGTACTTGGTGGGTCAAAGTGCTCACCACACCTCTAGATAAGTTCCTTAGGGGGTCTACTTTCCAAAATGGTGTCACTTGTGGGGGGTTTCAATGTTTAGGCACATCAGGGGCTCCCCAAACGCAACATGGCGTCCCATCTCAATTCCAGTCAATTTTGCATTGAAAAGTCAAACGGTGCTACTTCCCTTCCGAGCTCTCCCATGCGCCCAAACAGTGGTTTATCACCACATATGGGGTATCAGCGTACTCAGGACAAATTGTACAACAACTTTTGCGGTCCAATTTCTTCTCTTACCCTTGGGAAAATAAAAAATTGGGGGCGAAAAATAATTTTTGTGAAAAATATGATTTTTTACTTTTACGGTTCTGCATTATAAACTTCTGTGAAGCACTTGGTGGGTCAAAGTGCTCACCACACCTCTAGATAAGTTCCTTAGGGGGTCTACTTTCCAAAATGGTATCACTTGTGGGGGGTTTCAATGTTTAGGCACATCAGGGGCTCCCCAAACGCAACATGGCGTCCCATCTCAATTCCAGTCAATTTTGCATTGAAAAGTCAAATGGCGCTCCTTCGCTTCCGAGCTCTGTCATGCGCCCAAACAGTGGTTTACCCCCACATATGGGGTATCGGCGTACTCAGGACAAATTGTACAACAACTTTTGGGGTCCATTTTCTCCTGTTACCCTTGGTAAAATAAAACAAATTGGAGCTGAAGTAAATTTTTTGTGAAAAAAAGTTAAATGTTCATTTTTATTTAAACATTCCAAAAATTCCTGTGAAGCACCAGAAGGGTTAATAAACTTCTTGAATATGGTTTTGAGCACCTTGAGGGGTGCAGTTTTTAGAATGGTGTCACACATGGGTATTTTCTATCATATAGACCCCTCAAAATGACTTCAAATGAGATGTGGTCCCTAAAAAAAAATGGTGTTGTAAAAATGAGAAATTGCTGGTCAACTTTTAACCCTTATAACTCCCTAACAAAAAAAAATTTTGGTTCCAAAATTGTGCTGATGTAAAGTAGACATGTGGGAAATGTTACTTATTAAGTATTTTGCATGACAAATCTCTGTGATTTAAGGGCATAAAAATTCAAAGTTGGAAAATTGCAAAATTTTCAAAATTTTCGCCAAATTTCCATTTTTTCTGCAAATAAACGCAGGTAATATCAAAGACATTTTACCACTATCATGAAGTACAATATGTCACGAGAAAACAATGTCAGAATCGCCAAGATCCGTTGAAGCGTTCCAGAGTTATAACCTCATAAAGGGACAGTGGTCAGAATTGTAAAAATTGGCCCGGTCATTAACGTGCAAACCACCCTTGGGGGTGAAGGGGTTAAGGGGTTAAACTGTATGTTAAACTTTGACTGCATTCCTCAGGTACCGAGGAACAGCAGGTGGGTATAGTCATCTCCGTTCTTCAGGGAGACCCACAATCTGGGGTTCTTTCTCTCCCATCTGGTTCTCAGTTACTCTGGGTGGTTGAAGAATTTTGTAGTGCTCTGGTGCTTGTTTATGACGATCCCCAATGTGTCACCCTAATGGAATCCACACTATGTCAGCTTCAGCAGGGAGACCAGCCAGCAGAGGAGTTCTGCTCTGCGTCCCACAGACACGAGGTGGAATAATCGCGGAGACACCATCACGTGTTTCTCAACGCTGTGACCGGGGAAAGGTCTGGCTATTCACTGCTTGCGTTGAGAAACATGTGATGGTGTCTCCGCAGCTATCCTACATGCATTTGCATATTTCCCATAAGGGATGGGGGCAGTGTTCTGGATCACTGCGTTGAGAAACACGTGATGGTGTCTCCGCGGTGTTGGATGTTTTTGTCTCCCCGAGGCCAATCATCTGTTCCTTCACAGCCTTATACTAGGCACTGCTCCTAATAGCCAGATTCCTACTCCACACTGATGAGGGGCAAACACCCCGAAACAGCTGTCTGTGGATGGATACCATGCTTGGCATAGGTGGTTTTCCTGTATTGGATGGTTTCCTTTATTGGATGCTGCCCTTCCCGTGGTTGTTCCTTCCCGGGGAAAGGTCTGGCTATTCACTGCTTGCGTTGAGAAACATGTGATGGTGTCTCCGCAGCTATCCTACATGCATTTGCATATTTCTCATAAGGGATGGGGGCAGTGTTCTGGATCACTGCGTTGAGAAACACGTGATGGTTAGTGTTGAGCATTCCGATACTGCAAGTATCGGGTATCGGCCGATACTTGCTGTATCGGAATTCCGATACCGAGATCCGATATTTTTGTGATATCGGGTATCGGTATCGAAACAACATTAATGTAAAAATGTGTAAAAGAGAGAATTAAAATAAAAAATATTGCTATACTCACCTCTCCGACGCAGCCTGCACCTTACCGAGGGAAGCGGCAGCGTTCTTTGTTTAAAATTCGCGCTTTTCTTTCCTTTACGTGAGTCCCGGCTTGTGATTGGTTGCGTGCCGCCCATGTGACCGGGACGCAACCAATCACAGCAAGCCGTGACGTAATTTCAGGTCCTTCAGGATTTTAAAATTACGTTCCGGCGTTGTGATTGGTTGCGTCGCAGTCACATGGGCGACGCAACCAATCACAGCAAGCCGTGACGTAATTTCAGGTCCTTAAGGATTTTAAAATTACGTCCCGGCTTTGTGATTGGTTGCGTCGCAGTCACATGGGAGACGCAACCAATCACAAGCCGTGACGTCACGGGAGGCTGGACACGCGCGCATTTTAAAATGGGCGCGTGTCCAGCCTCCCGTGACGTCCCGGCTTGTGATTGGTTGCGCCGCGATCAACCAATCACAAGCCGGGAGGCTGGACACGCGTGCATTTTAAAATTTTAAAATGCGCGCGTGTCCAGCCTCCCGGCTTGTGATTGGTTGACCGCGGCGCAACCAATCACAAGCCGGGACGTCACGGGAGGCTGGACACGCGCCCATTTTAAAATTTTAAAATGCGCGCGTGTCCAGCCTCCCGGCTTGTGATTGGTTGACCGCGGCGCACAAAATGAGTGAGGATGAACTAAACCAAACAAGGGGAAACTGCCAATGTTGTCAAAACATCAATTGTTGCATAATAAGTTTGGTCGAATTTGCAGGATGTGTCTCACATTCCCATGTATCACCTCTCAGCTGATGTATTATACAAGCCTCCCGGCTTGTGATTGGTTGACCGCGGCGCAACCAATCACAAGCCGGGACGTCACGGGAGGCTGGACACGCGCCCATTTTAAAAAGCGCGCGTGTCCAGCCTCCCGTGACGTCACGGCTTGTGATTGGTTAATGGCGGCCATGTTGCCGGGACGCGGACCAATCACAGCAAGCCGTGACGTAATTTCGTCACGGCTTGCTGTGATTGGTCCGCGTCCCGGCAACATGGCTGCCCTGACCAATCACAAGCCGGGACTTCACGTAACCAAGTAAAAGCGCGAATTTTAAACAAACAACGCTGCCGGTTCCCTCGCTGAGGTCCAGGCTGCGTCGGAGAGGTGAGTATAGCGATATTTTTTATTTTAATTCTTTCTTTTACACATTTATATGGATCCCAGGGCCTGAAGGAGAGTTTCTTCTCCTTCAGACCCTGGGAACCATCAGGAATACCGTCCGATACTTGAGTCCCATTGACTTGTATTGGTATCGGGTATCGGTATCGGATTGGATCCGATACTTTGCCGGTATCGGCCGATACTTTCCGATACCGATACTTTCAAGTATCGGACGGTATCGCTCAACACTAGTGATGGTGTCTCCGCGGTGTTGGATGTTTTAGTCTCCCCGAGGCCAATCATCTGTTCCTTCACAGCCTTTTACTAGGCACTGCTCCTAATAGCCAGATTCCTACTCCACACTGATGAGGGGCAAACACCCCGAAACAGCTGTCTGTGGATGGATACCATGCTTGGCATAGGTGGTTTTCCTGTATTGGATGGTTTCCTTTATTGGATGCTGCCCTTCCCGTGGTTGTTCCTTCCTGGGGAAAGGTCTGGCTATTCACTGCTTGCGTTGAGAAACATGTGATGGTGTCTCCGCAGCTATCCTACATGCATTTGCATATTTCTCATAAGGGATGGGGGCAGTGTTCTGGATCACTGCGTTGAGAAACACGTGATGGTGTCTCTGCGGTGTTGGATGTTTTGGTCTCCCCGAGGCCAATCATCTGTTCCTTCACAGCCTTTTACTAGGCACTGCTCCTAATAGCCAGATTCCTACTCCACACTGATGAGGGGCAAACACCCCGAAACAGCTGTCTGTGGATGGATACCATGCTTGGCATAGGTGGTTTTCCTGTATTGGATGGTTTTCTTTATTGGATGCTGCCCTTCCCGTGGTTGTTCCTTCCCGGGGAAAGGTCTGGCTATTCACTGCTTGCGTTGAGAAACATGTGGTGGTGTCTCCGCAGCTATCCTACATGCGTTTGGAGAATAGCAACCT
Source organism: Ranitomeya variabilis (assembly GCF_051348905.1). NCBI lineage: Eukaryota > Metazoa > Chordata > Amphibia > Anura > Dendrobatidae > Ranitomeya > Ranitomeya variabilis. The sequence continues at coordinate 212,376,826 of NC_135233.1, forward strand.
GGTTGTACATATCTCCTTCGCCAGTAGATCGCAATTTTTTTTTCCCGTTGAAGTCTTTTCAGGTGGAAGAAAGGTGTTTATTTTCACCTTTTTGGATCGTGTGGCGGGATCCAATCTTGTAGACACCCGCTTCGTCTGGATTCAGAGTCTAACTCCTCATAAGTTGTCTAAATCTATTTCCAGAATTGCTATATATTCGGCACCCTTGAGTCGGGAGCATTTCATTCATGTCGGTCAGGATCTACATCCTCAAGTAGGGGCATCCATGTTGTGTGTTAGAGGGTCTGCTCACCCTGGTGCTTCTAGGTCTTCATTGGCTGACTGTACATAATCCAGTGGAGGACTGGCAGGCATGGGAGGTAGTGAGGTGGAGCAGTTACTGTCTAAATAACTGCTTGAACATATTTATATCCATGGTCTATACCAGGTCCTTGTCAGAGTATTTGTCTGATTTCAAGAATTTTTTATCTGAGCGTCAGGAGTTGCCTCCTCACTATCTTTATGATTGCTCAATCAATTTAATTCCTGGGGCCAAATTGCAAGAGAGCAGGCAATATAACATTTTAGGTCCTTAGAGGCAGGCCTTGAAAGATTATATTACAGAGACCCTTGCTAAAGGGTATGTCAGACCCTCCTCATCTCCCATGGCAGCAGGGTTTTTCTTTGTCAAGAAAAAAGATGGGAGACGGTGCCCCTTGGACTTTCAAGAAATTAACTGGATCACCGTTCGGGATCCATACTCTCTCCCTCTTATCCCAAATCTCTTTAATCAGATCATCGAGGCTAAATGGTTTACCAAACTGCATCTTAGGATGGCCTAAAATCTTATCCATATTAGGGAGGAGTGGAAGATTGCTTTCAGTACCTCAAAGGGGCATTATGAAAACCTTGTCATGCCATTTGGATTGACCAATGCCCCTGCCATTTTTTCAACATTTTGTAAAATATATTTTCTGACATCTGGCTGGTAGATTTGTGGTAGTCTACTTGGATAACATTTTAATCTAACCACCTGATCTAGAGTTGCATCAGGTACATATGAAGCAGGTTTTACAGGTAATTAGGGATAATAAGCTCTGTGTCAAGTCAGAAAAATGTATGTTTGCCTTTCAGGAGATTCCTGTTGTGAATTCTGCTTTTGGGTTCCCTCCGGTGGTAGTAGGTGGTAATGCAGTTGTCCCTGGGTTGCAGTCCTGGACAGGTGTGTCTGCTGATTGCAGTTCTTTATTATTATAGTATTTAGGTGTGCAGGATTCATTAGTCCTTGCCAGTTGTCAATTGTTGTCAATTGTTGTTGGGAGGTGTTGGACCTCTGCCTGGTTCCTCCTGCCTTTCTGCCAAATCAGCAAAGATAAGTGTCTGGTTTTTTTTCTGTGGCACACATGCTGTGTGCTTCATAATTCAGTGCTATTCTTTTGTGCTTTCTTGTCCAGCTTAGATTGTGTCAGTATTTTCTCAGTCTTGTTGGATTCTCTGGGGTTGCAGATATTCATTCCACATCTTTAGTTAGATTGTGGAATTTTTTGTATTATCTGCGGTGGATATTTTTGGAAGGGTTTTATTACTGACCGCCTAGTATTCTGTCCTATCCTTTCCTATTTAGCTAGAGTGGCCTCTTTTGCTAAATCCTGTTTTCTACCTGCGTGTGTCTTTTCTTCTCCTACTCACAGTCATTATTCGTGGGGGGCTGCCTATCCTTTGGGGTTCTGCTCTGAGGCAAGGTAGTATTCCTATTTCCATCTATAGGGGTATTTAGTCCTCCGGCTGTGTCGAGGTGTCTAGGGTTTGTTAGGCACACCCCACGGCTACTTCTAGTTGCGGTGTTAGTTCAGGATTTGCGGTCAGTACAGGTTCCACCGACTCCAGAGAAAGTTTCATGCGGCTCCAAGGTCACCGGATCATAACAGTACTACTGGCCGATAATGAGTTAAATGCATCTCAGAAGAAGGGAAGAAAGGTGTTGAGCCATTTTTTTTTCTGCAGTCTGCTTTGTCTTTTCTTCCCTCTTTATCTATGGGTGGCTGAGGAGTCTTGTGCCAGCATGGATGATCAGGAATTAGCTTCTCGTGTAGACCAGCTTGCTGCTAGGGTACAGGGTATTTCTGATTATATTGTTCAGACTCCTGTTTTAGAGCCGAAGATTCCTACTCCTGATTTGTTTTTTGGTGACAGGTCCAAATTTTTGAGTTTTAAAAACAATTGTAAACTGTTTTTTGCTCTGAGACTGCGATCCTCCGGTGATTCCATTCAGCAGGTTAAAATTGTCATCTCCCTGCTGCGTGGCGATCCACAGGATTGGGCATTTTCCCTGGAATCTGGGAATCCGGCCTTGCTTAATGTAGACTCCTTTTTTCAGGCTTTAGGATTATTATATGATGAACCGAATTCTGAGGATCAAGCAGAGAAGACCTTGTTGGCCCTGTCTCAGGGTCAAGAGGCGGCAGAATTGTATTGTCAGAAATTTAGAAAATGGTCTGTGTTGACTAAATGGAATGATGATGCTTTGGCGGCAATTTTCAGAAAGGGCCTTTCTGAATCCGTTAAAGATGTTATGGTGGGGTTTCCCACGCCTTCCGGTCTGAGTGATTCTATGTCTCTGGCCATTCAGATTGATCGGCGCTTGTGGGAGCGTCGAACTGTGCGCGCTGTGGCGTCATCCTTAGAGAAAAGTCCTGAGCCAATGCAGTGTGATAGGATTTTGTCTAGAACAGAACGACAAGGATTCAGACGTCAGAATAGGTTGTGTTATTATTGTGGCGACGCTTCTCATGTCATTTCAGTCTGCCCTAAGCGGACAAAAAGGATCGCTAGTTCATTTACCATCAGCACAGTACAACCTAAATTTCTGTTATCGGTGTCCTTGATCTGCTCATTGTCATCATTTTCTGTCATGGCGTTTGTGGATTCAAGCGTCGCCTTGAACTTAATGGATTTTGAGTTTGCCAGGCGTTGTGGTTTTCCCTTTGCAGAACCCTATTCCTTTAAGGGGGATTGATGCTACACCTTTGCTAAAAATAAGCCCCAGTTTTGGACACAGGTGACCATGCACATGGCGCCAGCCCATCAGGAAGATTGTCAATTTCTGGTGTTGCATAATTTGCATGATGTTATCGTGCTGGGTTTTCCGTGGTTGCAGGTACATAATCCTGTGTTGGATTGGAAGTCTATGTCTGTGACTAGTTGGGGTTGTCAGGGGGTTCATAATGATGTTCCTTTGATGTCAATCTCCTCTTCTTCCTCTTCTGAAATCCCAGAGTTTTTGTCTGATTTTCAGGATGTATTCGATGAGCCCAAGTCCAGTTCCCTTCCACCGCACAGGGACTGTGATTGTGCGATTGACTTGATTCCAGGTAGTAAGTTTCCTAAGGGCCGACTTTTCAACCTGTCTGTGCCTGAACATACCGCCATGCGGAGTTATGTTAAGGAGTCTTTGGAGAAAGGGCATATTCAGCCATCTTCTTCACCGTTGGGAGCAGGGTCTTTTTTGTTGCTAAGAAGGATGGCTCCTTGAGACCTTGTATTGATTATCGCCTCTTGAATAAGATCACGGTCAAGTTTCAATACCCTTTACCTTTGCTTTCCGATTTGTTTGCTAGGATTAAGAGGGCTAGTTGGTTTACGAAGATTGACCTTCGGGGGGCATATAATCTTGTTCATATTAAGCAGGTTGATGAATGGAAAACTGCGTTTAATACGCCCGAAGGCCATTTTGAATACCTTGTGATGCCATTCGGGCTCACTAATGCTCCATCTGTTTTTCAATCCTTCATGCATGATATCTTCCGGACTTATATTGATAAATTTTTGATTGTATATTTGGACGATATTTTGATTTTTTCCGATGATTGGGAGTCTCATGTGGAACAGGTCAGGATGGTATTTCAGATCCTTCGTGACAATGCTTTGTTTGTGAAGGGGTCTAAGTGTCTCTTTGGGGTGCAGAAGGTTTCTTTTTTGGGCTTTATTTTTTCTCCCTCATCTATGGAGATGGATCCAGTTAAGGTTCAGGCCATTCATGATTGGATTCAACCCACATCCGTGAAGAGCCTTCAGAAATTTTTGGGTTTTGCAAATTTTTATCGCCGTTTTATTGCTAACTTCTCCAGCGTGGTTAAACCCTTGACCAATTTGACGAAGAATGGCGCTGATGTGGCGAATTGGTCCTCTGCGGCTGTCTCTGCCTTTCAGGAGCTTAAACGCCGATTTACTTCTGCTCCGGTGTTGCGCCAACTGGATGTTTCTCTTCCGTTTCAGGTTGAGATTGACGCTTCTGAGATTGGGGCTGGGGCCGTTTTGTCTCAGAGGGATTCTGTTGGTTCCTTGATGAAACCGTGTGCCTTCTTCTCCCGCAAGTTTTTGCCTGCTGAACGCAATTATGATGTCGGCAATCGGGAGTTGTTGGCTATGAAGTGGGCATTTGAGGAGTGGCGACATTGGCTTGAGGGAGCTAAGCATCGTATTGTGGTCCTGACCGATCATAAGAATCTGATTTACCTCGAGTCTGCTAAACGGCTGAGTCCTAGACAGACTCGATGGTCCTTGTTTTTTTCCCGTTTTGATTTCGTGGTTTCGTATCTTCCGGGTTCTAAGAATATTAAGGCTGATGCCCTTTCTAGGAGTTTTTTGCCTGATTCTCCTGAGGTCCTTGAACCGGTCGGCATTCTGAAAGAAGGGGTGGTCCTTTCTGCCATTTCCCCTGATTTACGGCGGGTTCTTCAGGAATTTCAGGCTGATAGACCTGACCGCTGTCCTGTGGGGAAATTGTTTGTTCCTGACAGATGGACTAGTAGAGTGATTTCTGAGGTTCACTGTTCTGTGTTGGCTGGTCATCCTGGTATTTTTGGTACCAGAGATTTGGTTGGTAGGTCCTTTTGGTGGCCTTCTTTGTCACGTGATGTGCGTTCTTTTGTGCAGTCCTGTGGGACTTGTGCGCGGGCCAAGCCTTGTTGTTCCCGTGCTAGTGGGTTACTTTTGCCATTGCCGGTCCCTGAGAGGCCCTGGACGCATATTTCTATGGATTTTATTTCTGATCTTCCGGTTTCCCAGAGGATGTCGGTTATCTGGGTTGTTTGTGACCGGTTTTCTAAGATGGTACATTTGGTGCCTTTGCCTAAATTGCCTTCCTCTTCAGAGTTGGTTCCATTGTTTTTTCAGCATGTGGTTCATTTGCATGGTATTCTGGAGAATATTGTGTCCGACAGAGGTTCCCAGTTTGTTTCTAGGTTTTGGCGGGCCTTTTGTGCTAGGCTGGGCATTGATTTGTCTTTTTCTTCTGCATTTCATCCTCAGACAAATGGCCAGACCGAGCGAACTAATCAGACTTTGGAGACTTATTTGAGATGCTTTGTGTCTGCTGATCAGGATGATTGGGTGGCCTTTTTGCCATTGGCCGAGTTTGCCCTTAATAATCGGGCTAGTTCGGCTACTTTGGTTTCGCCTTTTTTTTGTAATTTTGGTTTTCATCCTCGTTTTTCTTTTGGGCAGGTAGATCCTTCTGACTGTCCTGGTGTGGATTCTGTGGTTGACAGGTTGCAGCAGATTTGGGCTCATGTGGTGGACAATTTGGTGTTGTCTCAGGAGGAGGCTCAACGTTTTGCTAACCGTCGTCGGTGTGTTGGTTCCCGGCTTCAGGTTGGGGATCTGGTTTGGTTGTCTTCCCGTCATGTTCCTATGAAGGTTTCTTCCCCTAAGTTTAAGCCTTGGTTTATTGGTCCTTATAGGATTTCTGGGATTATTAATCCGGTGTCTTTTCGATTGGCGCTTCCGGCCTCTTTTGCTATCCATAATGTCTTCCATAGATCTTTATTGCGGAAATATGTGGTGCCCGTTGTTCCCTCTGTTGATTCTCCGGCCCCTGTGTTGGTTGATGGGGAGTTGGAGTATGTGGTTGAGAAGATTTTGGATTCTCGTTTTTCGAGGTGGAGGCTTCAGTACCTTGTCAAATGGAAGTGTTATGGCCAGGAGGATAATTCTTGGGTTTTTGCTTCTGATGTCCATGCTGCTGATTTGGTCCGTGCCTTTCATCTGGCTCGTCCCGATCGGCCTGGGGGCGCTGGTGAGGGTTCGGTGACCCCTCCTCAAGGGGGGGTACTGTTGTGAATTCTGCTTTTGGGTTCCCTCCGGTGGTAGTAGGTGGTAATGCAGTTGTCCCTGGGTTGCAGTCCTGGTCAGGTGTGTGTGCTGATTGCAGTTCTGACTGGGGTATTTAGGTGTGCAGGATTCATTAGTCCTTGCCAGTTGTCAATTGTTGTTGGGATTTGATGGACCTCTGCCTGGTTCCTCCTGCCTTTCTGCCAAATCAGCAAAGATAAGTGTCTGTTTTTTTTTCTGTGGCACACATGCTGTGTGCTTCATAATTCAGTACTATTCTTTTGTGCTTTCTTGTCCAGCTTAGATTGTGTCAGTATTTTCTCAGTCTTGTTGGATTCTCTGGGGTTGCAGAAATTCATTCCACGTCTTTAGTTAGATTGTGGTATTTTTTGTATTATCTGCGGTGGATATTTTTGGAAGGGTTTTATTACTGACCGCCTAGTATTCTGTCCTATCCTTTCCTATTTAGCTAGAGTGGCCTCTTTTGCTAAATCCTGTTTTCTACCTGCGTGTGTTTTTTCTTCTCCTACTCACAGTCATTATTCGTGGGGGGCTGCCTATCCTTTGGGGTTCTGCTCTGAGGCAAGGTAGTATTCCTATTTCCATCTATAGGGGTATTTAGTCCTCCGGCTGTGTCGAGGTGTCTAGGGTTTGTTAGGCACACCCCATTGATACTTCTAGTTGCTGTGTTAGTTCAGGATTTGCGGTCAGTACAGGTTCCACCGACTCCAGAGAAAGTTTCATGCGGCTCCAAGGTCACCGGATCATAACAGATTCCATTTCTGGGTTATCTGTTATCATCCACCGGTTTTGATATGGATCCTGCAAAAATTCAGACTGTCCTGGATTGGGATCTTACTGAAAATTTGAAGGCATTACAGTGGTTTCTTGGTTTTGCCAACTATTACTGCAGGTTCATCAAGAGTTTTTTGGTAGTGGCTAAACCACTAATGGATATGACCAGGAAAGGGTCAGAGTTTTTAAGATGGTCTAAAGATTTGTTTCTGCTCCTCAAACAGCCCTTCATTTACGTTCTGTAAACATACATTGTTAAGGTAGATGCATCAGAGGTAAGGGCCTACCCTTGGGCTGTACTGTCATAGAGTTCATCCCCAAGTAAATGGCGTCTGCATGCCTTTTTCTCTAAAAAAAACAAATTGCCACTCAAAAGGAAATAGCAGAATTAGGCGTCAATGGGGACCTTTAGGCAATAAAGTTGACTTTTGAGTAATGGCATCATTTTTGGGGGTCATGGTCATCACCAATCAAATATTTACTATCTGGAATCTACTAAACAACTTATGCCTAGACAGGCAAGGTGGTCTTTGTTTTCCACCAGGTTTAACTTTTTTGTGACTCCTCATCTGGATTAAAAACATCATTCAAAGCTGATGCATTGTCCCATTATTTTCCTGGGGAGGTAGTGGTGGTGAGCCTGTTCCCATTTTGTAGAGTGGAGTTGTCATTTCTGCAAAATGTTCCAACCCGGAGAAAGTGTTCGTAGAAGCCCAGGGGGATGCCCCTTCCCCATGTCCTCCAGGTAAACTGTTTGTTCCTTTAAACCTCCGACTTAGAATATAAAGTGGACATCCTGGTAGTAAAACTACCACTGATCTACTCTCGCTGTTTTTGGTGGTCAAGGTTGCAAAGGTTGCAAGGTTGCATCAGGATGTTCGGAATTATGTCTCGTTTTGCAATATTTGTGTGTGGTCGAAAACCCCCAATACTTATCCTTCTGGTGTTCTGTATCCTTTAACCATTCTTTGTAGTCCATGGATTCACCTGTCAGTAGATTTTATTACTGATCTGCCCGTGTCCACACATAAAATGGTAATATTAGTGGTTGTGGATAGATTTAGTAAAATGGATCATTTTATTGCATTTCCCACATTTCTGAAGGCTAAAACTTTGGCACAAGTTTTAATTTATGAGACTTTGAAACTTCAGAAACAATATCAGAGTGGAGCCCATGATCGAAGGAACAATTTATATCAAAATTTTGTAAGGCATTTTGTGCTCGTTTATGGATTCATCTCTCATTTTCGTCTTTTTTTTCATCCACAGTCTAAGGCTGCCGTCACACTAGCAGTATTTGGTCAGTATTTTACATCAGTATTTGTAAGCCAAAACCAGGAGTGGGTGATAAATGCAGAAGTGGTGCATCTATTTCTATTCTACTTTTCCTCTAATTGTTCCACTCCTGGTTTTGGCTTACAAATACTGATGTAAAATACTGACCAAATACTGCTAGTGTGACAGCAGCCTAATGGCCTGACTGAATGGTAGAATCAGAATCTTGACACTTATCTGAGGTGTTTTGTTTCTGAAAATCATGAGGATTGGGTGTCTTACTTACCTTTAGCCGAGATTGCAGTGAATAACTGTTGTCATGAATCTACAGGCAAGTCCCCGTTCTTCGGGGCATATGGTTTTCATCTTCGATTAATGGAAATTGTTCTTAAGGATTTCCTGGGGAGGAGTGGATTTCCTCATCTATTACTTCTGTATGGCGTGGGGTGGGTGGGATTCATAATTTGAGGATGATGGGTTCCAAATATAAGAGCATGTCTAATCAGAAATGCTTGGCTAGTCCGGACCTGTGTGTTGATGATTTGTGTGGTTGCATACTAAGAACATTAAATTGAAAGTTCCTTCTTGGAAATTGGGACCCAGGTTCATCAGGCCCTATAAGATAGATGCCCTATAAGCATTTCACCTTGCCTTACAACCTACTTTAAAAATCCATAATTTGTTTCACTGATCACTTCTAAAAAAAAATACATTGCATCCTCCGGCTTTGCTGCCCTTTACCCATGGGAATGTGGAGTTTTAGATAACCAAGATTATTGATTCCTACTTTGCATGCCGGTCACATCAGTATTTATGCATTGGAAGCTTTCTAAGCATGTTGTGGGATGCAGTGACGTAGCAGTGATGTAAGAAAGGCAGAGCAAGTGTTAACAATTTAATTTAACAGTAAAGATACTCCTCGGAGGGAGATGAGCAGTTAAAGAGCAAATGATAGAGAAATAGACAGCAACAATGTAATAACAGTCCACTCAATAATCTTATCGTGTTTGTGGCTTCCTCAGCCACGGATGATCCGATGAGGGTTGTAGTCCCAGTAACGGCCGGTGCAATGTCCTCAGAGAAGATTCCACAGCTCACGATATATCTTCTGGTGGAAACGGGTGGTCTTCGGTTTTACTCCTTGAGCCAATAGTCCATTAACATGTGCAGCCAAAGTCAAGGGAGTTGCATACAGTCTATTGTCCAGGGGGATCTGCGGTGTGCTGTCCTGCAAAGAAGGCCACAAAAAAAAGTCCTGAACACGGCCCTCATTCCTATCAATCACGGGCGGCACTCAGCTCAACGGAGCCCATGGCCTTTCCTCTGTTGTTGGTCTCAGTGGCGTGCTCGTGTGAAGCCACCACGGTACGTTGCGGTGCTGCTGCACGCTAAGCGGAGCATGCTGCGCACACACCTGCTCTGTCCCCGGTGGCGGGAAACTGCCAGTCGCTACGCACGCTTTTCTGTTTGCCACACCCCCTTCTTCCAGGTAAAAAGGTCTGTCTGGTTCCCTATTTTTTCTCCCGGTCAACCTGGGACACAGCCTCGACAGTTCCGGACTCGGCGCAGTACAGGTGCCTGCAGCCCGGTCTTCCTCCTTACACTCCCCATCTCCTTTATCTCGCCATTCCATGGGTGAGAGTTCCTGTATTAGACGTTGGCATTCTTCCATCCCTCCAATAATCCGCTGCCAAATAAATTGGTCTTGTTCATATTGGGTGGGGGGTATTCCAGCTGTCGTCCGCTCGGTATGACCTAACTTGGGTTGAGTGGTAGAGTCAGGCTGAGGGGTGGAGGACAGCGGTTTGCCTGAGTTCTCTGGAGCAGCCATCTCTGGAGTTTCGAGCCCGCCTACTTCCTCTAGATAAACAGGCAATGAACCATCCCTTTCAGGTAACGAAACAAATGTGTAATCTTCATCACAATCAGGAACCATAGGGGTGAGCATTGCAGGGACCCTTGGTATTCTCTTCCCTCCTTCGGGGTCTCGAGACGGGCAAGGATGCAACATACTTCGGTGGACTATTCGGGTATGCGCTCCTTCTCCCCTTCTGGTTAAACTTCATAAACGGGACCATTGGACCTAATGTGGTGTTTCACCCAATAAGGAGTCTTTTCCCAACGGTGTTCCAACTTGCCTCAAGGTTGCTTATCTCAGACCAACACACGGTGTCCGGCCTTGAGAGCTGTCCCTAGAAGAGGTTCCATTTCATGATGCTCAAGCTCTCGAAACCTGGTCTGCACTAGCCGATGAGGGGTCTGCAGCTGGTGTCGATGTTCTCAGACCCAGGAAGACATCCCTGTCCATGGGTAGTCCTCTACTGGATCCAATTTCAATTCCATAATCTCCCGTCCTTTTTGGCTGAACAGCAGGGTATACAGGGTATATCCGGTCGTACTGTGCACTCGATTGTTGTACACCCAGACCAGCTCAGCCACATACTCAGGCCAGGGGACTTTCCTGTCTTCCTCCAACGTTCTCAACATTTGGATCAGTGTCTGGTTGAAGCGCTCACAGGCTCCGTTCCCTTGGGGATGATAGGGCATCGTCCTGGACTTCTCAATCTGGTACAGGCGGTGCAGCTCCTCCACCACTCGGCATTGGAAACAAGTGCGCTGATCAGAATGAATACTCTTTGGACAGTCGTACACCCTGATGAAGTCTCGACAGATAGCCTATGCAGCCGACTCAGCAATCTGATCTCGAGTGGGAGTCACCACAACAAATTTGGTAAAGTGGTCGGTCATCAATAAGCAGTGTTGATATCCCAGATGAGCTGGGTCCATGGTCAAGTAGTCAATCATCAGTAACTCTAAGGGAATGGACGTCACGATGGTCTGTGTAGGGTCTCTCTGTTCTGGAGGTTTTACCAGTTCGCAGCTCCCACATTGCTGGCAGGCTTCTTCTACCGCAGTCTTCAATCAGGGGTTTTAGATCAACTTCTGTAGCAACTGGAATGTCTTCTCCAGGCCAAAGTGAGAACTTCTCTCATGAGCTTCTGTAGCTACTATGCTGATCAACTTGCCAGGTAACCCTCAACACCCGTACCAATTACACTTTCCGATACAACATGCCATCTTCCAACTGAAGCCTCTCCCACTGCCTGAGAATCTGCAGCATTCCCGGGGACAGAGCATCTCTTTCACTTCAGTTAGGCATCGTTTCAAGGCCACCCACTGTCTCAGTTTGGCAGATTCCCTATCTCCCTGCTTGAGTCGCACCCAGTTGTCTTGAGGTCGTCCCAGCACTCATTCTCCCGACGCCTCTCCTATCTGTCCCTGCATCGCTGCCAACGTCCTGGTGAAGCTTCGGAACCCAGGAGACTCTTCTGCCTCTAGCTCTTCATCTCAGTCATGTCCAGGTCGGTCATGGGTCAGTCTCGACTGAGAAATGGCATGTGTGTTCTCAGCCCCCTTCTGGCATGCAATCTTGTAATGATACTTCACCATGCAGGCCACCCATCTCTGCTCCAAGGCCACCAGTTTTGCATTTTTTAGGTGGGCCAGAGGGTTGTTGTCGGTGCGCACTAAGACCTCAGACCCTGACAGGTATTCGGCGAATTTCTTAGTCATCACCCACATCAGCGCCAGCAACTCTAGCTTAAAAGAGCTCTAGTTATCTGGGTTTCGTTCCGAGTCATGAAGGGACCGGCTTGCGAAGGCAATCACTCACTCTTTCCCATCCTGCTCATAGGCCGTGTAAACTTCCATCAGTGTGAAGGATGAAGGGCTGGGAGAAACCTGCATAGGCCAATATTGGGGCCTCACTCAGGGCCATCTTTAAAGCTCAGAAGTCTTCTTCCTGGCTATCTCCCCACTGGATGGTCTTATTCTTTGTACCAGATGCACTCCCTTTAGTAACTCACCCCAGCAGTGAATTAGCAATTCGGGTGAAGTTCTTCACAAATCTACGGTAGTACCCAGTGAGCCCTTAGAAGGCTGGAACTTCATTCACTGTCTTCGGGGTAGGCCAGTGCTGCACTGCCGCTATTTTCTCTCATGCTGGTCTCACTCCCCCAGCAGATACGACAAGCCCCAGGTATTCAATTTGTTTGCAAAAAAGATGACACTTTTGAGGCTTCATTTGAAGCCGTGCTTCTGTAAACGACTTAACACTTGTTCCAGCCATTGGAAATGCTCTTCAAAGGTGGCTGCATAGACGATGATGTTGTCCAAGTAGATCAGGGTAGCTTCAAAGTTCAGGTCCCCCAAACATCTCTCCATTAGTCGCTGAAACGTGCCAGGAGCATTAGTCAGGCCAAAAGGCATTCAGTTGAATTCAAATAATCCCATGGGCAGTACGAGTGCTGTCTTCGGCCGGTCATGCTCAGCTATGGTCACCTGACAATATCCACTGGCCAGATCTAGGGACGAAAAGTATTTTGCTTTTCCCAAGGTGGATAATGACTCCTCAATTCTTGGTACGGGGGAAGAATCGCTCATCATACAGGCACTCAGTCGCCTATAATCAGCACAAAAATGCAGGGTTCCATCCTTCTTTCGAACTACGATGATGAGGGCTGCTCACGGGCTCTGGCTCTCCCAGATAACTCCACTCAGCAGCATGTGGGCCAAAATCTTTTACTTCTTGGTACATCTGAGGCGGGATCTGCTGATATCTCTCATGGATTGGTGCTTCACCTCCTGTAGGTATCTGTAACAATTATAGCGGTACACTCAGGAATCTCTTGGCTTGAGACAAATAAGGCAGCAGTACCAAAGTAAAGTGTAAAGTCTGTATAATTCAATAAACACAGGTGCAAGGCGTGAGCAAGTACAAAACACAGCAAACAAGGTGATATTAGGAGAAGATACTTTGCAGCTCTGCTGCAGGCAGAGTCAATGTTTATATGCCCAGCACCTGTGCCACTTCACTCTAGGGTGAGAGCATAAGATGATCCTCCCCAAGGTTGACACACCGCACCACTACGCTGCTGTCATAAACGATAGCCAATGTCCGAGCAATGAGGAGTCCCGGGGGTATTTGTTCCAGTACCATGGGCTCTATCTGGACTTCCACTCCCTTGAGGGGTGTACAATCTTGTACGGGCACCGTGAACACCATCTGTCCAGGTGGCAGAACTTGTTTAACACCAGCCGCGATCACCACTCTTCCCAAATGGTTTCCTTTGCTTGACGTCTCTTGGGCCTGAGCAGCCTGTATCAGTTGTTGGAACACCTTCCTCTGGGGGGTGCGTACGGTCTAGAAAAGCGTCCGGTGTCTCGCTGACCAGAAGAGTTCCGAGGGCCATTACCTGAGTCTCCAGTGGTCAACACAACTCCTTTCCAGCCCACATCTTTGCCACACACTGTAATCTGCATCCAGACCACTCCTGCGACCGGGATGGGCAATTGATTGGCTGCAGTTAACTTAATCACCGGGCCTCATTCGGGCCGGGTCGCCTTAGAGAAATTACATCGGAAATAGGTTTCTGGCATAGTGGTCACCTGGGAACGGGTATCAACTAGACAGCGGATGGCTCAACCATCCATTTTGGCCCATATGAGAGGGCTCAAGGAAATCAAACTTGCAGGACTGCACTCTCTCCTCTTTGTCTGCTCAGGCTCTGGCCTCGTCCCTCGGTCATGGAGTCCATTAGTTTAATGGCTGCCTGGCGTGCGGCCTCTCCCGCTTGGCGCACCCTAGGGCATAGTGTCAATAATCTCCACATCTGAAACAGATTGGCTGTCTCTCGGTCTGAGATTGTCCCATTTCCTGGTGAGGTATATGAGGCAAGCAGGAGACGGGGCTAGTTCTTTCTCTGGGTGACATCAGAGCCACAGGAGGGGCTTTTCTGAGGTCTAACCAGTCTTCCCACATTTCTTTTATCTCCTTCTGGCTCTCTCTGACCCATCCTGGTTCAGCTACAGGTGAAGAGGGCACTTCACACTTTGTACCTTCCCCATCGAGGCTGCCGTCCCCTGCTCCTGCTCCCGCACGCGCGCTTCTGCACCAATCTCTAAGAAAGACATGAGCGGATTAACTCGCAAGCAGTGTCTGCTTAAGCAGCAGACTTCTGATACCGGCTACAAGTTGGTCTCTCAGGAACACGTCAGGAGGCCCCACACCCACATTATCTCGCTTGGTGATGCCTGCGTGAATCTCCTGCAAAGTGTTCATATATTACGTCACGGACTCTCCCTCACTCTGAATGTGGCTAAACAAGCGCATGCGCAATTCTCTGACATCCGTGGGGTCCCCATGCATTTCCTCCAAAATTTGCAACACCTTAGTGAAAGTGTTCCGCTTATGCGGGGGCCGAAACATAACAGAACATCTGGCTTCTCTGCCCAGGGCCATCACAGCAATCTTTGCCTGCATAGCGGGTGTCATAGGATGCATCCTCAGCATTCCCTTGGCCCACTGGGTACAGTCCCATAGCAGCGAGTTGCTCCCTGTAAACTTTGGGAGATTGCGGAGCATGGCCCCCAGTGGTAAGCTGGCCCTTGGTGCGATTCTGTGGGTCCGATATCGGCAGTGAGGCAGAGCTGGAGCAGGATCTCATCCTCAGGATGCCGGTGGTGGTGGGTGGTGCGGAGTGCACCTGAGCAGGGTCCCTTCTTCAGGATGCCGGCAGCAGAAATGTGGCAGCACCGTGGCCCGATGTCCATGGTGAGCAGAGTGCATCACCGGTTTCCCTGTGGCCATCTTCCTGAAGTCATGGGCAGCTGGAGGCTTGAGGAAAATGGACGCTGAAAGCCGCGTGTGCGCAGATTGAGACCTCGGCGGCCATTTTCCTGAAATCGAGATTTCAATATGCGGCCCACGGCTTCAGGAAGATGGCCGCAGGGACACCGGTGATGCACTCTGCCATAAAGAAGATTTCCACAGAAAAGAAAAACAGCATCCTCTATCTCATCGATAGTGGTCTCTCGGCCAAGAAAATTGACAAATTGCATCACGTGAGTGCCATGACAGTTGGAGGAATACAAAATGAAGTCCATTCATCCATTCAAAAGCCAAGAGGTGGACGTCCAGTCAAAATATTGGAGTCAACAAGTCGGCTCATCACAAGGTCTATCATTTCTGGCATGACAAACATGGCAGTGGAGGTGGCTCGTATGCCTCATAATAGTGAGATAACAGTCGTCCATGCAAATACCATGTGATGCACATTACACAAGTCTGAAATGGTGGCCCAAAAAAGGTGAAGAAGCCACAACTTCAATTTCATTATAAGAAGCGTCGGCTCCAGTTTGCAAAAAAGTACAAAAAGTGGATAGCAGAAGATTGGTGATTAAGAGCAATGAGACAAAAGTCAATAGACTAGGTTCTGATGGGTGCAAATAAGTCTGGGAGGACCAATGGAAAAAGGGCCTAACTGACTGAGAAATTGACAGAGCTGCCAAGTTTGGTGGAGGAAGCCTGACTTTATGGGGTTGTTTCACAGCTAAAGGAGTTCGATATTTGATCAGGATCGAAGGTGATCTCAATGCTGAGCTATATGTGCGTATCCTAGAGTTACTTAGTACACTTGAGTGCTATGGGTATGAAAAGGATGACATAATGTTCCAGCAGGACATCGACCTGTAGCATATTGGAGATTTGCAAAGAAATGGTTTAATGACAATGAAGTAGAGGTGCTGTATTAGCCCCCCACAGGTCCCAGACTTCAACCCAATTGAACACTTAAATCAAATTGTTTTATGATCCCACAATTATCATTGTGCTATAATTAAACTATCACAATCCAAAAACAGCCACTATTCGCTTTTGTAAAGCTAGAAATGACAATACCGCACAATGCACATGTGTATTAAAAAAATAAATCAATTTTATTAAATTGAATTAAAATACAATAGTTTTTTTTAAAAAAGAATTACCTCCAATGTGAGGAACACAAGTTACAAGAATTATCAACATGTACACCTGCAGTAATCATGAATTGCAGTGAGGAAGTGTGGATGAAACGAGCGTCGGGGTGGAGGAACGAGTGCACAGATATCACACACCATGCAAGTCAGTTACTTCTAACTATATGTTAGCTTTAGTGAGCTGGGCATATAGTGACGCCTTTTTACATGGGGTATCAAATTATTGATTGTATATTGTTTACATAGCACAAGATAGATTGGTTTTGATCACCCTATATCTAGGCTTTAAAATTGGAATCCTTTGCCATGTAAATTTTGGGTCTGATCTTTGCTATAAGCTCTGCTAGTAGTGTTTTTCACTGCAATTCATGATTACTGCAGGTGTACATGTTGATAATCCTTGTGCATTGTGCGGTATTGCCAATTGAACACTTGTAGGTAAAGTTGAAGAAAAAACTGTATGCATACCCAAGTGAGCCGACCAGTATGCAACAACTTTGGGAACGTGTAGAAGAGACCTGGGATCAGATTTCAGTCAAGACCTGTTTGAATCTGACTGAGACAATGCCCAGAAGGATTTAGGCAGTCTTGGAAGCCAAAGGTGGATTTACAAAATACTAACAAAGTAACAAAAGTTTAAAATTTTGATTTTTAGAAGCAAAACGGTAACAATGTAGCGACAGGACAAGAATCTGCATAAGTACTCATATGCTACATAGTTGCAAGTCAAATTTATGTATGAGATAGCCAAGATAATTGTCTATAAAATGATGGTAATCTCACGTTCAAAGCAATAGTGGATGGTGAGATTGAGCCTGAAAGTCAAAAGTTCAAAACATTGCTACCCTTTTGCACGTAACTGTAATTTTGAGTTGGAGGTAGCAAGAGGACATAAGAGCTTGGATGTGCGGTTTGAAGGACACGGCAGAGTCAATGTTTTCTACGAGGCAGTGGCCTTCCAGTACAGGGGAAAGCGTGGTCTCTTTCATTGTGATAGATCGGCTAGATAAGATGATGAGTTCAGTTTTGTCTGCATTGAGTTTTACAAAATGAGAGAAGAAAGAGGATACAGACCTCTCTCTGGGCCAGAGAGGTAGATATGAGTGTCACCAACGCATAAGTGGTAATGAAAGCCATGGGACTTTGAGTTGTTCCACTCCAAAGGTATAGATGGAGAAGAGTCGGTGTCCCAGGACAGAGCCTTAAGGGTCACCAATGAAGAGAGGACGGAATGAGAAGATAGTATGGGAGTGGGAAACGCTAAATGTGTGATTCATAAGGTATGATAAGATCCAGGAGAGGGCAAGGTCTTTGATTGCCAAGGGAAGAGGGGAATCTATTGTAATAGGAGGGAGTGGACCGTTGTTGCAGGCAGAGGATAGGTCTAGAACGAGTATAGAGAATTAGAGATCACTATTTTACTTAACTAATTCTGGATCACATAATTTGGAAGCCTATTAGCATAGCCTAAATGGGAAAATGTACCACTACCATCAAAAGGTCAAATACACAAGAACCCCAAATGAATCTCTATATGATAAGTCTTCACTGAAGAATAGTGCAAGCCTACAAAAACATAGTAAAATGTTAGTATTATTATATATATATATATACATATATATATACATATATATATATATATATATATATATATATTACTGTGAGGCAGTGAGGCGGATATCATATGCGAGGATCGACATGTATCCCCCAGGATGCACATAGAAGCATATTGAGGCTGCTGGAGTGCATTGCAGTCACAGGCATAGCTGTGGTTGCAGTGCAAAATAAAAATGTGGACCTGGTCAAGTTATTTGGTCAAGGCAATGTTTAGTAGGAAAATCAGTTAAGGGCTTTTATTTTTGGAGTGAACTACAGGATGGTAGTGGGGCGGTTTGCTCTCTCCAGCCCAAGATTCCATGTAAATACCCTGCAGCAAAGGTTTGGGTGTGTCAGTCTTTGTTTTGCAAACTGCAGAGCAGGTGACTCTGCAATATCTGGCTGATGTGAAGTAACACGGAGCCATGGGAAAGCCAAAACACCTGGCACCTCTCAGCGTGACACGGCAGTGCAGTCGCCCACGGCAACCGGTCTCGGATACGAGCAGTCTTGACGCCCTGGCTGCGATGCGGAGGATACCATTTGTTTTCCATTTGTGAGTTTCTTTGGACATTAAACACTTCAGTTTGAACTTTCCTGTAGTCCCTGCCTATCTGTCGCACTGCACTAACCCCGCTGCCCTGCATGTTTGGAGGATGTGGGCAGTGTGAACTGAGGCATACCCAAAGCCCGCTGCATGTTGGTTTTTAGGCATGCTACGCTGCAGCCCAAGCCTGCCGACAAAATGGAGGAAATTCTGAAACAGCTGGTCCTTATTAAGCAGCGGCAGCATGAGCAGCCATACCGGCATAATCAGCAGCAGCAGCTGCTGTTCCAGCAGCAGCAGAAGCCTAATGACCTCATTCTGCAGCAGATTGCGGCTTTGCAAGAGGCGGCCTCACTAGCGACCCCAATCAGTGCAGAGGCTTGGTGCAAAGTCCGGTCAGTGCTGAGGAAGATGAGTCTGGAGGACAATCTGGAAGCCTTTCTCACCCTGTTCGAGCACACAGCAGAGTGGGAGAGGTTGCCATTTTCCCAGTGGGCTGAAGTGGTGGCCCCATTCCTGGTGGGAAATGCCCAGAAAGCCTAACTGGACCTCAGTTTGGATCATGCCCTGGACTATGAGAAACTGAAAGGTGAGATCCTTGCCCAACTGGGCACAGTGGGTGTTCTAATGGTCCATTGTGGAGACTCGACTCGCCAGGTGTCGGGCATATGACTTGCTGCAGCTGGTAAAAAAAAATGGCACAAGCCTGAGACCTTAACCCCTTTCCAGATGGTAGAGAGGCAGAGAAGGTGGTGGTCAACTGGCTGGTGAGGGCTCTGCCAGCAGCCATACAGTGTTGGGTGGGGCAAGGGGACATGGGCACTCTGGACCAGGTGGTTGGACTTATTGAGTGGTATACAGCCATTCGGGATTTTATATGGGACAGTGCTCCAATTCGGCTGTCACGTCGGGCCCCGCCAGCCCAGGAGCCTGGGAAAAGTCCAGGACCCTCTACTGGGGCCAATCAGGACCGGGCCCATACTTAGGGGGTATCCCAAAGTGATAGTGACAAAAGACCCATCTCTCCTAAACTGGTCCCGGGGTCCAGTCATGCTGCAGCTATTAGGTGTTGGAGGTGCTATGGGCCTGGACATGTGTCGGCCAGCTGCCACCTGACAGCTGAACTCATGGACTGCGGGTTTACTCTGCGTGTCAATGTACGCCCAGGCCATTTTTGGCAAGGATCTGTTTGCTCCAGCGGTTGAACTGCATCTGTGCCAGGTGCGTGTAAACAAACACCAGGCCCAGGCCCTCCTGAACTCGGGAAACCTAGTAACACTGGTACATGAGTCAGTGATCTCGGGCTTGGAACCCACTGGAAAGAAAGTGGGCATGGTTTGTACACATGGTGAGATTCGAGAGTACCCAACAGCGGAGGTTACTTTTTCACCACGTGTGGAGATAAAACATGTGGTGGGAGTGGTGAAGACCCTTCCATATGGGACTATGTTGGGAAGAGACTTGCCCCTGTTCTGGTCCCCATGGGAGACCAAGGTTAACCTTTCCAGGGTAAATGTTATTCCGGGTGCGGAACCCAAAGATCCTGAGTCAGGGATACCTGCCATAGGGGTCACCAACCTAGGGACAGAGTGTATCCCTGATAGGTTTCCCCTAGAGGTTTTGGCAAGAGAGGTCGAGGAGACTCCTGTTATGATCCTTAGTGTTTGAGGATCACAAATTACTCCAGCTAAGTAACAAACATAGGACAAGCTCTAGGGAGGTGGCAAACTGGACTGACCGCAAATCTGAACCTATCCAAACACACTAGAAGTAGCCGGTGAACGTGCCTAAAAATCCTAGACGTCTCGAGCCAGCCTGAGGAACTAACTACCCCTAGAGAGAAAGAAAGACCTCTCTTGCCTCCAGAGAAATAATCCCCAAAGATATAGAAGCCCCCAACAAATAATAACGGTGAGGTAAGAGGAAGGCACATACACAGGGGTGAAAGCAGATTCAGCAAATGAGGCCCACTAATACTAGATAGCAGAAAATAGAAAAGGGAATCTATGCGGTCAGTAAAAAACCCTTACAAAATATCCACTCTGAGATTTCAAGAACCCCCACACCAACTAACGGTGTGGGGGGAGAAACTCAGTCCCCTAGAGCAACCAGCAAGCGAGGAAATCACATTTTAGCGAGCTGGACTAAAAACATAATGAACGCTGATAATCAAAAAATGATCAAACAAAAACTTAGCTTGTCTTGGAGAGACTGGGAGCAAGGTAGACACAAGGAATCTGAAGAGCACTGAATACATTGATAGCAGGCAAGGAACTGAGTATCCAGGTGGGCTAAATAGGAAACCAACCACGGATAACGAACCAGCTGATGCTGCAACATGCAGAAAGACAACACTACACAGTACCGCTTGTGACCACTAGAGGGAGCCCAAAAATAGAGTTCACAACAGTACCCCCCCCCTTGAGGAGGGGTCACCGAACCCTCATCAAGACCCCCAGGGCGATCAGGATGAGCCGCGTGGAAGGCACGAACCAAATCGGCCGCATGAACATCAGAGGCGACAACCCAGGAATTATCCTCCTGACCATAGCCCTTCCACTTAACCAAATACTGAAGCCTCCGTCTAGAGATACGAGAATCCAAAATCTTCTCCACCACGTACTCCAATTCGCCCTCGACCAGCACCGGAGCAGGAGGCTCAACAGAAGGAACCACAGGTACCACATACCTCCGCAACAAAGACCTATGGAACACATTATGAATGGCAAACGATGCTGGGAGATCCAAACGAAAAGACACCGGGTTAAGGATTTCCAAGGTCTTATAAGGACCGATGAAGCGAGGCTTGAATTTAGGAGAGGAGACCTTCATAGGAACATACCGAGAAGACAGCCACACCAAATCCCCAACACGAAGTCGGGGACCCACACCGCGGCGGCGGTTGGCAAAGCGCTGAGCCTTCTCCTGTGACAACCTCAAATTGTCCACCACATGGTTCCAAATCTGCTGCAACCTATCCACCACAGAATCCACCCCAGGACAGTCAGAAGGCTCAACCTGCCTCAAGGAAAAACGAGGATGGAAACCAGAATTGCAGAAAAAAGGCGAAACCAAAGTAGCAGAACTAGCCCGATTATTAAGGGCAAACTCGGCCAAAGGCAAAAAAGTCACCCAATCATCCTGATCAGCAGAAACAAAACATCTCAAATAAGTTTCCAACGTCTGATTAGTTCGCTCGGTTTGGCCATTAGTCTGAGGATGGAAGGCCGACGAAAAAGACAAATCAATGCCCATCTTAGCACAAAAAGTCCGCCAAAACCTGGACACAAACTGGGATCCTCCATCAGACACAATATTTTCAGGAATGCAGTGCAAGCGAACCACATTCTTAAAACATAGAGGAACCAAATCGGAGGAAGAAGGCAACTTAGGCAAGGGCACCAAATGGACCATCTTGGAAAAACGATCACACACCACCCAGATGACAGACATTTTCTGAGATACTGGAAGATCCGAAATAAAATCCATGGAAATGTGCGTCCAAGGCCTTTTCGGAACAGGCAAAGGCAAAAGCAAACCGCTGGCACGAGAACAGCAAGGCTTAGCCCGAGCACAAATCCCACAAGACTGCACAAAGGAACGCACATCCCGCGACAAGGAAGGCCACCAGAAGGACCTAGCCACCAAATCTCTGGTACCAAAAATCCCAGGATGACCCGCCAACACCGAAGAATGAACCTCGGAAATAACTCTGCTGGTCCATCTATCCGGGACAAACAGTCTCTGGTGGACAACGGTCAGGTCTATCCACCTGAAATTTCTGCAGCACTCGTCGCAAATCTGGGGAAATGGCAGACAAAATAACTCCCTCTCTGAGAATACCAGCCGGCTCAGAAACTTCCGGAGAGTCAGGCACAAAACTCCTAGAAAGTGCATCAGCTTTCACGTTCTTCGAACCAGGCAGGTATGAGACCACGAAGTTGAAACGGGAGAAAAACAACGACCAACGAGCCTGTCTAGGATTCAGGCGCTTGGCAGATTCAAGGTAAATCAAATTTTTGTGATCCGTCAAGACCACCACACGATGTTTAGCTCCTTCGAGCCAATGTCGCCACTCCTCAAATGCCCACTTCATAGCCAACAACTCCCGATTACCAACATCATAATTCCGCTCGGCAGGCGAAAACTTTCTTGAAAAGAAAGCACATGGCTTCATCACAGAGCCATCAGAGCTTCTCTGCGACAAAACAGCCCCTGCTCCAATCTCAGAAGCATCAACCTCGACCTGGAAGGGGAGAGAGACATCTGGCTGACATAAGACTGGAGCTGATGAAAACCAGTGCTTCAGCTCCCAAAAGGCCTCCACGGCCGCAGGAGACCAATTAGTCACATCAGAACCCTTCTTGGTCAAATCCGTCAAAGGTTTAACCACGCTAGAAAAATTAGCGATGAAACGACGGTAAAAATGAGCAAAACCCAAGAACTTCTGAAGACTCTTAACAGACGTGGGCTGAGTCCAGTCATGAATAGCCTGGACCTTGACTGGGTCCATCTCCACAGTAGAAGGAGAAAAAATAAAACCCAAAAAGGAGACCTGTACTCCGAAGAGGCATTTTGAGCCCTTCACAAATAAAGCATTAGCACGCAGGACCTGAAACACCATCCTGACCTGCTTCACATGGGACTCCCAATCATCAGAAAAGACCAAAATGTCATCCAGATAAACAATCATAAATTTATCCAGATATTCTCGGAAGATGTCATGCATGAAGGACTGAAACACAGAAGGAGCATTAGAGAGTCCAAAAGGCATCACTAAGTACTCAAAATGGCCTTCGGGCGTATTAAATGCTGTTTTCCATTCATCTCCCTGCTTAATGCGCACAAGGCTATACGCACCACGGAGATCTATCTTGGTGAACCAACTGGCACCCTTAATCCGAGCAAACAAATCAGACAATAGTGGCAAAGGATACTGAAATTTGACTGTAATTTTATTCAGAAGACGATAATCTATACAAGGTCTCAGAGAACCGTCCTTCTTGGCCACAAAAAAAAATCCTGCACCAAGAGGGGAAGAGGATGGGCGAATATGTCCCTTCTCCAAAGACTCCTTTATATAACTCCGCATCGCGGCATGCTCTGGTATAGATAAATTAAAAAGTCGTCCCTTAGGGAATTTACTACCAGGAATTAAATTTATAGCACAGTCACAATCCCTATGAGGAGGCAGGGCACTGGACCTGGGCTCATCAAATACATCCTGGTAGTCAGACAAAAACTCAGGGACCTCAGAAGGAGTGGAAGAAGCAATAGACACCAACGGAGTATCGCCATGAATTCCCTGACAACCCCAACTCGACACAGACATAGCTTTCCAATCTAAAACTGGATTATGAGCTTGCAGCCATGGCAGACCCAAAACGACAACATCGTGCAAATTATGCAGAACAAGAAAGCGAATCACCTCCTGATGTACGGGAGTCATGCACATGGTCATTTGCGTCCAATACTGAGGCTTATTCTCAGCCAATGGCGTAGCATCAATTCCCCTCAGAGGAATAGGAAATTCCAAAGGCTCCAGGACAAAACCACAGCGCCTGGCAAACGACAAATCCATCAGATTCAGGGCAGCACCCGAATCCACAAAAGCCATAACCGGGTAGGACGACAAAGAACAAATCAAAGTAACAGACAAAATAAATTTAGGCTGTATAGTACCAATTGTGACAGGTTTAGCGATTTTTTTTTTTAAGCGTTTAGAGCATGCTGAGATAACATGAGTAGAATCACCACAGTAAAAGCACAACCCATTTTGACGTCTATGACTTTGTCGCTCAATTCTGGTCAGAGTTCGGTCACATTGCATAGACTCAGGTCTCTGTCCAGAAAATACCGCCAAAGGATGAGCAGATTTGCGCTCCCGCAAACGCCGATCAACCTGAATGGCTAAAGCCATAGAATCACTCAGACTTGTAGGGGTGGGAAACCCCACCATAACATTCTTAACGGCCTCAGAAAGACCTTCTCTGAAATTTGCAGCCAGGGCACACTCATTCCATTGAGTAAGCACCGACCATTTCCGAAATTTTTGACAATACACCTCTGCTTCATCCTGACCTTGAGAGATAGCCAGCAACACTTTTTCTGCCTGATTCTCAAGATTAGGCTCCTCATAAAGCAGTCCAAGAGCCAGAAAAAATGCATCTACATTAAGCAATGCAGGATCTCCTGGCGCCAGAGAGAAAGCCCAATCTTGAGGGTCGCCACGCAACAAGGAGATAACAATTTTAACTTGCTGAGCGGAATCACCAGAGGAACGAGGTCTCAGAGATAGAAATAACTTACAATTATTCTTAAAATTTAGAAACCTAGATCTATCTCCAGAAAACAACTCAGGAATGGGTATCTTTGGTTCTGACATAGGGCTATGAATAACAAAATCCTGAATACTTTGCACCCGTGCAGTAAGATGATCCACACTAGAAGTCAGAGTCTGAACATTCATGTCTGCAGCTGAGCTCAAAACCACCCAGAGTTCAAGGGGATGAAAGAAGCTAAACAGACTGCAGCAAAGGAAAAGCGGGAGGAAAAAAAAAATGTACTCATGTCTTCTTTTTATCCCACTTCTGCGATGCATTAAACACTTTTTGGCCTGCTATACTGTTATGATCCTTAGTGGTTGAGGATCACAAATTACTCCAGCTAAGTAACAAACATAGGACAAGCTCTAGGGAGGTGGCAAACTGGACTGACCGCAAATCTGAACCTATCCAAACACACTAGAAGTAGCCGGTGAACGTGCCTAAAAATCCTAGACGTCTCGAGCCAGCCTGAGGAACTAACTACCCCTAGAGAGAAAGAAAGACCTCTCTTGCCTCCAGAGAAATAATCCCCAAAGATATAGAAGCCCCCAACAAATAATAACGGTGAGGTAAGAGGAAGGCACATACACAGGGGTGAAAGCAGATTCAGCAAATGAGGCCCACTAATACTAGATAGCAGAAAATAGAAAAGGGAATCTATGCGGTCAGTAAAAAACCCTTACAAAATATCCACTCTGAGATTTCAAGAACCCCCACACCAACTAACGGTGTGGGGGGAGAAACTCAGTCCCCTAGAGCAACCAACAAGCGAGGAAATCACATTTTAGCGAGCTGGACTAAAAACATAATGAACGCTGATAATCAAAAAATGATCAAACAAAAACAAGCAAGGTAGACACAAGGAATCTGAAGAGCACTGAATACATTGATAGCAGGCAAGGAACTGAGTATCCAGGTGGGCTAAATAGGAAACCAACCAAGGATAACGAACCAGCTGATGCTGCAACATGCAGAAAGACAACACTACACAGTACCGCTTGTGACCACTAGAGGGAGCCCAAAAATAGAGTTCACAACAGACTCCACCGATCCTGAAGCTGGAAGTGTCCGCTGGTACATTTGGGATGGCTCAGCTTCAGGATCTCACTCTGGCCCAGGCACGAGAAAGGGTGGTAGAAATAAATGGGGTGGCTCAGAAACCGGGTGCAGAGGCAGTTTTCCCCCCACATGGCTGTCAACCAGGATTTGTTATACAGATTGGATAAAATCTGGGATGAAGTGGTGGAAGAGCTGGTAGTGGCCCAGTCATACTGTTGGACAGTACTGGAGATGGCACACACACACATGCTAGGGGGACACTTAGGGGTAAAGGGAACCCAAGAGCGTATTCTGCAGCTGTACTTTTGGCCCAGGATTTATGCTGAGTTGCAGAGGTATTGTGAATCATGTCCGAAGTGTCAACTGACCACACCCCCTACACATTTCCAGAGCCCATTGGTACCTCTGATTTATTATAGAGGTACCATTTGCATGGATAGCAATAGATTTGGTGGGACCTATAGTGAAATCTGCCTGTGGTCATCAACATATTCTGGTCATGGTGGACTACGCCACGCGCTACCCAGAGGTGATACCACTTCGCCACACCTCAGCAAAACTAATCACCCGCAAGCTGTTTGCAATGTTTTGTCGCCTTGAGCTACCAAAGGAGATCCATACAGATCAGGGGACACCTTTTATTTCCAAGGTGACCAGGGAGCTATGTAAGATGCTTCGGATTAAACAGCTATACACGTCAATGTACCACCCACAAACCGATGGGTTGGTTGAAAGGTTTAATAAGACCCTCAAGTCCATGTTCAAAAAGGTGGTCTCCAAAAATGGGAAGGATTGGGACATGTTATTGCCCTATCTGATGTTCTCTATCCGTGAGGTATCACAGGCATCCACGGGGTTCTCCCCTTTTGAACTATTGTATGACAAGCATCCGAAGGGGTTGCTTGTCGTAGCTAAGGAGACATGGGAATAGGAGCCGACTCCACATCTGAGTGTAATTGAACACGTGGCAAGCATTCAGGACTGGATTGCGGCAGTCAGGTCCATAGCAAAGGAGCATCTGATGGATGCCCAGGCCGCCAAGAGCTGCACGTATAATAAAAGTCAGGACCATTAAAGAAGGGGACTGAGTGTTGGTACTAGTTCCCACCGCAGAGAATAAACTCATGGCCAAGTAGCAAGGACCATATGAGATATGGGGGAAGGTGGGAGAAGTGAACTACTAAGTTTACCAGCCTGAGAAAAGAAAACCCGAACAATTGTACCATGTGAACCTGCTAAAAGCCTGGAAGGATCAGGAATGTTTGGTCACGGAGGTGACTCCAGTCGTACCATTAGAGAAACCTCTGTCACTAGCTGGGGGTGACGTTAAGATCAATGAAGCCCTCACAAAACAACAGTGACAGGAGGCTCGGGTTTTGGCACAACTGAATACGGACATATTTTCAGAACTGCCAGGTCGAATCTTGGTGGTCTGGCACGACATTGTCACCGAACCTCGGGTAAGGTTACGGATGATACCGTACTGAATTCCAGAGGCCCGGAGGCAAGCCATAGTGGCTGAAGTGAAGCAAATGCTCCAGTTAGGAGTCATTGAAAAATCTCAGAGTGAGTGGCCTAGCCCCATTGTACTAATTACAAAGCCAGACGGGTCATTAAGCTTTTGTAATGACTTCAGGAAATTGAACGAGGTATCAAAGTTTGACCTCTATCCAATGCCCCAGGTGGATGAGCTAATTGAGACTGGGGGAGGCCCAGTACTTCACCATGCTCGATGTCACCAAAGGCTACTGGCAGGTCCCACTAACAGAATAAGCAAAAGAAAAGACCGCATTTATAATGCCAGAGGGTCTCTATCACTAATCTCATCTTGCCTTTTGGATTACATGGGGCTCTGGCCATATTCCAGAGGCTGATGGACATAGTGTTAGAGCCTCATCGGAAGTACGCGTGAGCATATTCAGATGACATAGTCATCTTTAGTACCAACTGAAATACCCACCTGTCCCAGGTACAAGCAGTGCTGGATTCGCTCCGAATTGCGGGGTTAACAGCGAACCCAAAAAAATGTGCGATAGGACTCACAGAAGCCCGGTACTCAGCATACATGATTGGCCGCGGGGTTATCAAACCTTAAATAAATAAGATTGAGGCCATCCAAAACTGGCCAAAGCCAGTGAGAGCATTCCTTGGCATCACTGGGTACTACCGCCGGTTTATACAAAAATTTTGCTGGGAGCACTCCTAACAGACCTGTTAAAGGGTGAGAAGTCAGTTATGGTCCAGTGGAGCTCCCAAGCAGAGGAAGCATTCCAGTCCCTGAAGTTGGCGCTGTGTGGAAAGCTTGTCCTCATCAGCCCCAACTTCACAAAAACCTTTATTGTGCAAACAGATGCCTCAGAGGTAGGCGTAGAAGCGGTACTGTCACAAGAGTTGAACAGGGATGAACAACCAGTCACCTACTTGAGGAGGAAACTGACCCCGGCATAGAAAAATTATAGCATAGTGGAGAACGAGTGCTTGGCGATTAAGTGGGCCTTGGAGTCCCTACGCTACTATTTGCTTGTGTGTCAGTTACGGTTGGTAACGAACCATTTACCCCTTGTCTGGATGTGAAATGCAAAGGAAAGGAATGCTCAGGTCATCAGATGGTTCCTGTCCCTACAAAACTTCAGTTTTTCAGTGGAACATCGAGCGGGGAAGTTGCAAGGAAATGCGGATGCCCTGTCACTGGCCCCCTCTGTGGTGACAAGTGTTTAACCCCACAAGTTTCAACAGGTGGGGATATGTGAGGCAGTGAGGGGAATCATATGCAAGGGTCAATATGTATCCCCGAGGATGTGCATAGTAGCATATTGAGGCCGCTGGAGTACATTGCAGTCACAGGCATAGCTGTGGTTGCAGTGCAAAATAAAAGCAATTGTGGACCTGGTCAAGTTATTCGGCCAAGGCAGTGTTTAGGAAAACCCGTTAAGAGTTTTTATTTTTGGAGCGAACTACAGGATGGTAGTGGGGCGGTTTTCTCTCTCCAGTCGGGTCTTACAGGCGGCCCATGGCCACAGATTCTAATTAAAAACCCTGCAGCAAAGGGTTGGGTGTGTCAGTCTTGGTTTTGCAAACTGCAGAGCAGATGGCTTTGAAATACCCGACTGGTGTAACAAGAAGCCAAAACGCCTAGCACCCTTCAGTGTGACATTAAAGACCTATGTTTTGAACTTTCCTGTGGTCCCTGCCTATCTGTTGCACCGAACCTACCCCGTTGCACATATATATATATATATATATATATATATATATATATATATATATATATATATATATATATATATATAATTAAAACAAGATTCTGGTATGCATGTTTTTTAAGGTAATCCAGGTCACGATACGACCCCTATAATTTTTCTCTTCTAAAAAAATTCAGATCACATATTAATTAATAGAAAAGTACTTACAACCTTCTACAACAAAATATAATCACATTTTTAGTCTTTTCATGTGTATTCAGCTTTTCTTTGTTACATGTTCTTTTTGGTAGATTCATTGTTAGTCTTTAAAAAAAAAATCTTTGTGAATATTTTTAAATATCTTTTTTAAATTGAGTCTCTATTCAAATACATCTACACATATTCATTTATGTTGAGGCCCAGCTAGGGGATGGATAACAGCTTGTTCTCTAAACACCGGCAGCTTCTTTGTTTGATCATTCTCTCTTGTTCTTCATAGTGCTGTGCTTTTTACTGTAGACTTATTTTTCCCCATCTTTTTTTAAATATTACATGATGATTACAATAATGTAGTGTATTTAATAAATTTTACATTAATATGGTACATATAGGCATTCATTCACCAATATTGGATGTGTTTCCAAATTTGCATCTGATGATGGTTGTAGACCTCATTGACTGCTTTTGTGGTTTACTTAAAATATCAAATGTGGACTTCTGAGTAGTGCCACTACCACCTCTGCTGCTAATGCCAATGCCCCTACCACCATGGCTGTCAGTGCAACTTCTACTTCCACCACTAACACAGCCATTTGAGTCATGTTCCACACCTCCTCTGCCCCATCTCATCAATTTCCCAATGCTGAATGTTCCCATCCAATTCTTCTACTGAAATAAATAATTGTTGTGAAGTATCTTCCTTAGTGCCTGGAGTGTTATGCTGAAGAACTAAGGGGCAGAGTTGTCATTGATGGAATTGCAAGCCCATAATCAAATATATTTCCCTGTTATGGCGGCGGCGAAGTAATATGCAGAACACTGACTCAAACTGACAGTGTCACTGTCAGAGGTAACCTCATCTTGGCACTGCTTGTGACAGGCACTATTTGTGAGACAATCACATAGATAAATGTTTGTTCGTTTTTTTACAGCAAAGTTGGTGGCTTGTTCTGCAGATGCAAATAAAACGTGATTGAATTGCAACAGCAGCTTTAAATTACACTCATCAAGTAAGCAGCAGCAGCAAGCTATGCTGCCATCCTTGGTCTTGTCTTACAGACTGGATCTGCTCTCCTATTTATTTTCCAATCTATTAAAGATAATTGTGTTATTCTCTTTTCCTCACGCACTAATGTTCATCACTACTCTGCTGTCATACGTGATCTTTATAGCTTCTTCGGTGTTTTATGGCTTTGTCTCCCCATCTCTGTGGCCAAGCTTTGATTATCTCTTACTATCCAGATTCACAACAATTGGCTGCTGCATTTCCTGCTTCTACTTTTATTCAGGCTGTAACACTGAGCTATACCATGTGATATAATAGCTACAAGGCCTTATAGTAATGTTTCTTTTTTGACTGATGCAATTTTTCTGTAATGTGCACAAATGATGGTGGGCATTGTAGTTAATTTCGAAAAGAAATTAATTGTTGTTTTTTTTTTTTAGTCCACAGGATTCAGTGGATTCTAAAAATGTAAATTTGATTTCCTTTTATTCCCTCATCTCTATTAGTAAATCATAATCTAGTTATACATTCCCTTTTTAAATCCATGTATTCAAAGATAAAAACTTGTGGATCATCTGGGCGATGCCCAGGGATATAGGAGGTCCAAGGAGAGATAAGAATGATAACCTTAATAAAAAGATGCATTTTAATGTTGATCCGACACCTTCATCGTGTATAATATACGGATACATTACAGAAGGGAGCAGCACCCAATTAGGTACATACAGATGACCCTGGTTTGGTACATGTGAAATGAGCAGGACTGAGGATTACAAGTCTTTCTAATTCTGGTAGTCCCAAATGTTTATTAATGCTTTACACTCTTCATTACAAAATTTAATTAAAAAAATATACCCAGTAAAAACACATAAAACATACCTGATGATTACTGTTTGTTTGTTGTTTGTTTCTTTTTTAAGTTTTGTCTGTTTAATGGCCAGTGTGAACATGCATCTATACGTTGCATGCACACCAATTTATACTCTGGCTAATTTTGGGGGGTTTGCGTTAAGGTACCGTCACACTCAGCGACGCTGCAGCGATATAGACAACGAGCCAATCGCTGCAGCGTCGCTGTTTAGGTCGCTGTCACACAGACAGCTCTCTCCAGCGACCAATGATCAGGGGAACGACTTCGGCATCGTTGAAACTGTCTTCAATGATGCCGAAGCCCCCCTGCAGCACCTGGGTAAATATCGGGTTACTAAGCGCAGGGCCGCGCTTAGTAACCCGATATTTACCCTGGTTACCATTGTAAAAGTAAAAAAAAAACAGTACATACTCACCTTCTGATGTCTGTCACGTCCTCCGGCGTCCACAGGGTTACGCGCTGCTGCTCAGAGCTTCCTGCACTGACTGTGTCAGCGCCGGCAGTAGCAGAGCACAGTGGTGACGTGACCGCTGTGCTCTGCTTTACGGCCACCGCTGTGCTCTGCTTTACGGCCAGCGCTGACAGTCAGTGCAGGAAGCTCGGAGCAGCAGCGCGTAACCCTGTGGACGCCGGGGGACGTGACAGACATCAGAAGGTGAGTATGTACTGGTTTTTTTTTACTTTTACAATGGTAACCAGGGTAAATATCGGGTTACTAAGCGCAGCCCTGCACTTAGTAACCTGATGTTTACCCTGGTTACAAGTGAACACATCGCTGTATCGGCATCACACACGCCGATACAGCGATGACAGCGGGTGATCAAGCGACGAAATAAAGTTCTGGACTTCTAGCTCCGACCAGCGATATCACAGCGGGATCCAGATCGCTGCTGCGTGTCAAACACAATGAGATCGCTAACCAGGAGGCTGCAACGTCACGGATCGTCGTCGTTCTCGCTGCAAAGTCGCTTAGTGTGAAGGTACCTTTAGGTTCTTTCTATGAGCTGGCCATTACATTTATGACTGGGTGCCCACAGTTAGGCTCCGGTCTTGCTCTGCCCTTATTCACATTGAGGTTGTTTTTGACCCATGATAAGGTTTTAATATTAGCAATAGTATGGACCATCCCTATTTGGGTCACCTTGTTGCGGAGGGATGGCTTTTATGCTTTACGGTGTTTACTGAGTACCCTGTGTTATTTCTATGTACTATTACTTTTTACTTACTTTCAGCAGGGCGTTTGCTCATTTTGTTTCTATCCTGATGAAGGAGATGGATAAACTCTGAAATGTGTAGTTTTAATAAAGTGATCATTCTTCTCTCTATCTGGACCTCCTAGATCTCTGGGCAGCACTCGGATGATCGACCAGCTTTTGTCTTTGAATCCATGATCTTTTAGTTCTGGCGCTCACGAGTCCAGGAACCAGCGGTCGAAGATGCAGCCCCAACGATGGACTAAATCAAATCCATCATAATGTTGTGCCTGCCCCGAACAACAGTACTAGATGCGTGAATTTGCCCTCGCTCCCAAGCCTTTGGAAATGTTGGTCTACACAAAGAACGCTCTGTCTCTCTTTTTCTTTTTAAATCAAAGACATTTTGTTACGAATAGATACTGTAGATATATTTATGTTTATATTCATCATCGTGGGTCATGTAAATGGAGCGCCCCCAGACGCAGGGCCGCGGGGTACTCGGTACCGGGCCTCTCTGTCTCGGTCCTTGGGTTGTCACGGTGGCTAGGCTCGGTCCGTGACCCTGCTAAGGGGCGTCCAGTGGAAGGTGTAGGTGGTGGTGCGTGGTGCAATTCACGGTGAATAACGAGGACACAGGGTTGCAGTCTCTTTACCTCTTTACTGAAGGCTTCAGGATCCGCAATCCAGAGTACTGCTAACAGGGCTGGCTGAGACCGGCCGGTCCGATGGCACATCCAGAGTTCCCTTTGCAGGTGGAAATCAGTGCCTACCTTCTAGCGCCTGTGTGTTGTAGTACCTCCCTGCTGAGCACCACGGGATAGTCCTCACAACTGTTGTATCTGTTTCTGATGTTCTTTCTCACAACTGGCTCCTGAATGTCTCTGTATATTGCATTGAATTTTCATGGTATGCATTGACCTTTCCCCAGCTCTCCCTGGCTCCTGAATGTCTCTGTATATTGCATTGAATTTTCATGGTATGCATTGACCTTTCCCCAGCTCTCCCTGGCTCCTGAATGTCCCTGTATATTGCATTGAATTTTCATGGTATGCATTGACCTTTCCCCAGCTTTCCCTGGCTCCTGAATGTCTCTGTATATTGCATTGAATTTTCTATGCCTTCCCTGGATCTGAGTGTCTTGGTGCAGCACATATAATCCTTTTTAGTATGCTTTCTTACCTATCAGCCTGTTTCCATGACCTGTTCCATATATCTCATTGTGTTATTCTGGCATCTCTCTGAGTGGTCAGTCTAACCCCTCCCTCTCTTTATGACCTCTGCTTAACTCGCTACATCTGGTCTCCCATACCCAGCCACCTCCTCATTCACACCTGAATGCCCTTAACTGGGGATATATTCACATGCATGCGTCTGCTACAGACGCAGTCTGCTGCATTTCATCTTTTATCTTCCATCTTTTAAATTACATCTTTTTAATTATGAATTTGAATTAGACTGAATTGGACTGGAATTGACTGGAAGGTAACAGAACACCAACCTCTACAATGTTTCGGTTTCTTTTCTCATTCACCCCCATATTACTTTCCTTCTTACAATCTCCTGCAATCCCTCCACCTTGTAAGGAACTAGTCATTTCTTCCTCCATCCTCCCCAGCCATCTCACCTTATCCTCAGAACTGTTCCTCCACATACAATCCTTTTTCTCCAGACACACACGGCCACATCATGTCCTATCCAGCTCCCACCTTCTAACGCTCTGTCTGCTACTCCTCATTGCCGGTGATGTATCCCCAAATCCCGGCCCACCTCAACACATCCCCACGCTCATTTCTAACCCCCTACCTCGATCCTCCGCACGTTTTCTCAACCATGACAACCTCATACCCATTCATCCAGCCCCCACTCCCCCGGTCCCCCTACCTGGAGCACTATGGAACGCACGCTCCGTCTGCAACAAACTGCCATTTATCCATGACCTCTTCATCACCAACAAACTCTCCTTCCTTGGCATCACGGAAACCTGGCTCACCCCCTCTGACTCAGCCTCTCCAGCTGCGCTTTCCTACGGCGGTCTCCACCTCTCTCACACCTCTCGCTCCACCAACAAACGTGGTGGAGGAGTTGGCTTGCTCCTGTCCGACACCTGCTCCTTCACTCCAATCCCGCTACCACCCTCCGCTACGCTTCCCTCATTTGAGGTGCACTCCATCCGCATCTATTCCCCCTCCAACCTCCAGCTGGCTGTCATCTACCGCCCCCCAGAACTAGCCATCTCCACCTTTCTCGACCACTTCACCACATGGCTACTTCATTTCCTCTCTGTTGACATCCCCACTATCATCATGGGTGATTTCAACATCCCGATTGACACTTCCACCTCAGCTGCCTCTAAACTTTTATCACTGACTGCCTCCTTTGGCCTCACTCAATGGTCCTCTGAGGCCACTCACAAAGATGGCCACACGCTGGACCTCGTCTTCACCCGCCTCTGCTCCCTTACTAATCTCACTAACTCACCCCTCCCCCTGTCTGACCACAACCTACTGACATTCTCTTCCCTCTCCTCTCCTAGTGTGCAACCCCCACTCCACGAACTCCCTCGCAGAAATCTCAAACATCTCAACTTACAATCACTCTCTGAGTCCCTTCTCCCTCTTACCGACATAGCCTCCCTTCATGACACAAATGCTGCTGCTGCTTTTTATAACGCCACAATAACAGCAACACTCAATTCGGCCGCCCCGCTCATGCTGTTATGACCCCAATGGCGAGGGTCTCAGAGGAACGTGGAAGTCTGCAGAATACAAAAATCCAGCTCATAGGGCAGTGGTAACTGGGTTGACCATATATCTACTCCTAACGCCAACACTAGAAGTAGCCGGGGATCATTCCTACGTTGATTCTAGATGACACGCGCCAGCCGGAGAATCTAGCTACCCCTAGTAGAGGAAAACAAAGACCTTTCTTGCCTCCAGAGAAGGGGACCCCAAAGCTGGATAGAAGCCCCCCACAAATAATGACGGTGAGGTAAGAGGAAATGACAAACACAGAAATGAACCAGGTTTAGCACAGAGAGGCCCGCTTACTGATAGCAGAATAAAGAAAGGTAACTTATATGGTCAACAAAAACCCTATCAAAATCCACACTGGAAATTCAAGAACCCCCGAACCGTCTAACGGTCCGGGGGGAGAACACCAGCCCCCCTAGAGCTTCCAGCAAAGGTCAGGATATAGATTAGGAACAAGCTGGACAAAAATACAAAACCAAAACAAATAGCAAAAAGCAAAAGGCAGACTTAGCTGATATAACTGGAACCAGGATCAGTAGACAAGAGCACAGCAGACTAACTCTGATAACTACGTTGCCAGGCATTGAACTGAAGGTCCAGGGAGCTTATATAGCAACACCCCTAACTAACGACCCAGGTGCGGATAAAAGGAATGACAGAAAAACCAGAGTCAAAAAACTAGTAACCACTAGAGGGAGCAAAAAGCAAATTCACAACACATGCATAGCAAAACTCGTACAGTCAACAGGCAGCCCTGGCTGAACAGCCTCACTAAAGAACTGAGACGGGCTTCCAGGATCGCTGAGCGAAGATGGAAGCGATCCCGCTCTGCTGACCACTTCACCGCATACAAGCAGTCCCTCGCCTGTTGTGAATTTACCTTTTTGGCTCCCTCTAGTGGTTACTAGTGATTTGACTCTGGGAATGTCTGCCATTCCTTGTATGCTCACCTGGGTCGTTAGGTCAGGGGTGTTGCTATATAAGCTCCCTGGACCTTCAGTTCAATGCCTGGCAACGTTGTAATCAGAGCTAATCTGTTGTGCTCTTGTCTACTGATCCTGGTTCCTGCTAGATTAAGCTAAGTTTGCTTTCTTGCTTTTTGCTATTTGTTTTTGTTTGCATTTTTGTCCAGCTTGTACATAATCTGTATCCTTACCTTGCTGGAAGCTCTAGGGAGGCTGGAGTTCTCCCCCCGGGCCGTTAGACGGTTCGGGGGTTCTTGAATTTCCAGTGTGGATTTTTGATAGGGTTTTTGTTGACCATATAAGTTATCTTACTACATTCTGCTATTAGTAAGTGGGCCTCTCTTTGCTAAACCTAGTTCATCTCTGTGTTTGTCATTTCCTCTTACCTCACCGTTATTATTTGTGGGGGGCTTGTATCCAACTTTTGGGGTCTATTCTCTGGAGGCAAGAGAGGTCTTTGTTTTCCTCTTCTAGGGGTAGTTAGTCCTCCGGCTGGCGCGAGACATCTAGCGACCAACGTAGGCATGTTCCCCGGCTACTTCTAGTGTTGGCGTTAGGAGTAGATATATGGTCAACCCAGTTACCACTGCCCTATGAGCTGGATTTTTGTACTTCGCAGACTTACTTGTTCCTCTGAGACCCTCGCCATTGGGGTCATAACAGTTTGCCAGGCCAGTATTAAATGTTAAATGCATTGCAGAAGCGGGATTATAAGAAAGAAAATTCTGAGTTTTTTTTTCTCTTTCTCATTTTTTTTTCTTTTCCCCTTTACCTCTGAGTGGCTTGTGTTTGCTGCAGACATGAATGTCCAGACCTTGATTACAGGTGTGGACCAGCTTACTGCTCGTGTGCAGGGCATACAAGATTATGTTATCAGAAATCCTATGTCAGAACCTAAGATACCGATTCCTGAACTGTTTTCCGGAGACCGATTTAAATTTAGAAATTTCAGGAATAATTGTAAATTGTTTTTGTCCCTGAGACCCTGTTCATCTGGAGACTCCGCTCAGCAAGTGAAAATTGTTATTTCTTTTTTACGGGGCGACCCTCAGGATTGGGCCTTCTCGCTGGCCCCAGGAGATCCGGCATTGGCTGATATTGATGCGTTTTTTCTGGCGCTCGGTTTGCTTTATGAGGAACCCAATCTTGAGATTCAGGCAGAAAAAGCCTTGCTGGCTATGTCTCAGGGCCAGGACGAAGCTGAAGTGTATTGCCAAAAATTTCGGAAATGGTCCGTGCTGACCCAGTGGAACGAGTGTGCATTGGCTGCAAATTTCAGAAATGGCCTTTCTGAAGCCATTAAGAATGTGATGGTGGGTTTTCCCATTCCCACAGGTCTGAATGATTCCATGGCCCTGGCAATTCAAATCGACCGGCGGTTGCGGGAGCGCAAAACCGCAAATTCCCTCATGGTGTTGTCTGAACAGGCACCTGATTTAATGCAATGTGATAGAATCCTGACTAGAAATGAGCGGAAAATTCATAGACGCCAGAATGGCTTGTGTTACTACTGTGGTGATTCTACACATGTTATCTCAGCATGCTCTAAACGTCTTACTAGGGTTGTTAGTCCTGTCGCCATTGGTAATTTGCAACCTAAATTTATTCTATCTGTAACTTTGATTTGCTCACTGTCATCGTATCCTGTCATGGCGTTTGTAGACTCAGGTGCTGCCCTGAGTCTGATGGATCTGTCATTTGCCAAGCGCTGCGGTTTTGTTCTGGAGCCATTAGAAAATCCTATCCCTCTTAGGGGTATTGATGCTACGCCTTTGGCAAAAAATAAACCGCAGTTTTGGACACAGGTTACCATGTGCATGACTCCCGAACATCGGGAGGTGATACGTTTTCTTGTTCTACATAAGATGC
Organism: Ranitomeya variabilis; assembly: GCF_051348905.1. NCBI lineage: Eukaryota > Metazoa > Chordata > Amphibia > Anura > Dendrobatidae > Ranitomeya > Ranitomeya variabilis. Next base: position 212,414,387 of record NC_135233.1, read on the forward strand.
ATGATTTGGTTGTTTTGGGTTTGCCATGGTTACAGACCCATAATCCAGTCTTGGACTGGAAGGCAATGTCGGTGTCAAGTTGGGGCTGCCATGGAATTCATGGAGATTCCCTGCCCTTGTCTATTGCTTCTTCTACGCCCTCGGAAGTTCCGGCGTATTTGTCTGATTATCAGGATGTCTTCAGCGAGTCTAAGTCCAGTGCACTGCCTCCTCATAGGGAATGTGACTGTGCAATAGATTTGATTCCTGGCAGTAAGTTTCCTAAGGGGAGACTGTTTAATTTGTCGGTACCTGAACATACCGCGATGCGTTCATATATCAAGGAGTCTCTTGAGAAGGGGCATATCCGTCCTTCTTCTTCCCCTCTTGGTGCGGGATTCTTTTTTGTGGCCAAAAAGGACGGATCTTTGAGGCCTTGTATTGACTATCGGCTTTTAAACAAGATCACTGTCAAATTTCAGTATCCTTTGCCGCTGTTGTCAGACTTGTTTGCCCGGATTAAAGGTGCCAAGTGGTTCACCAAGATAGACCTTCGTGGTGCATACAACCTTGTGCGCATTAAGCAAGGCGATGAATGGAAAACCGCATTCAATACGCCCGAAGGTCATTTTGAGTACTTGGTGATGCCATTTGGGCTCTCTAATGCACCTTCAGTTTTTCAGTCCTTCATGCATGACATTTTCCGGAAGTATCTGGATAAATTTTTGATTGTTTATCTGGATGATATTCTGTTTTTTTCTGATGATTGGGACTCGCATGTGGAGCAGGTCAGGATGGTTTTTAAGATTTTGCGTGAAAATTCTTTGTTTGTTAAAGGCTCAAAGTGTCTCTTTGGTGTACAGAGGGTTCCCTTTTTGGGGTTCATTTTTTCCCCTTCTGCTGTGGAGATGGACCCAGTCAAGGTCCGAGCTATTCATGATTGGACTCAACCCTCGTCAGTTAAGAGTCTTCAGAAGTTCTTGGGTTTTGCTAACTTCTACCGTCGTTTTATCGCAAATTTTTCTAGCGTTGTTAAACCATTGACGGATATGACCAAGAAAGGCTCTGATGTAGCTAACTGGGCTCCTACTGCCGTGGAGGCTTTCCAGGAGTTGAAACGCCGGTTTACTTCGGCGCCTGTTTTGTGCCAACCTGACACCTCACTTCCCTTTCAGGTGGAGGTGGATGCTTCGGAGATTGGGGCAGGGGCCGTTTTGTCACAGAGAGGCCCTGGTTGCTCTACTATGAGACCTTGTGCCTTTTTCTCCAGGAAGTTTTCGCCGGCAGAGCGAAATTATGATGTGGGCAATCGGGAGTTGTTGGCCATGAAGTGGGCATTTGAGGAGTGGCGTCATTGGCTTGAGGGTGCTAAGCATCGTGTGGTGGTCTTGACTGATCACAAAAATCTGATGTATCTCGAGTCGGCTAAACGCCTGAATCCTAGACAGGCCCGCTGGTCATTGTTTTTCTCCCGTTTTGACTTTGTGGTCTCGTATTTACCAGGTTCTAAGAATGTGAAGGCCGATGCTCTGTCTAGGAGCTTTGTGCCTGATGCTCCTGGAGTCGCTGAACCTGTGGGTATTCTTAAGGAAGGAGTTATCTTGTCAGCTATTTCTCCTGATCTGCGGCGTGTGTTGCAGAGATTTCAGGCTGGTAGGCCTGACTCTTGTCCATCTGACAGATTGTTTGTGCCTGCTAAATGGACCAGCAGAGTCATTTCCGAGGTTCATTCCTCAGTGTTGGCAGGGCACCCGGGAATTTTTGGCACCAGAGATCTGGTGGCCAGGTCCTTTTGGTGGCCTTCCTTGTCAAGGGATGTGCGGTCATTTGTGCAGTCCTGTGGAACTTGTGCTCGAGCTAAGCCTTGCTGTTCTCGTGCCAGCGGGTTGCTCTTGCCCTTGCCTGTCCCGAAGAGACCTTGGACACACATCTCTATGGATTTCATTTCTGATCTTCCAGTGTCTCAGGGCATGTCTGTCATCTGGAGTGATATGTGATCGTTTCTCCAAGATGGTCCATTTGGTTCCTTTGCCTAAGCTGCCCTCCTCTTCTGATCTGGTTCCTGTGTTCTTCCAGAACGTGGTTCGTTTGCACGGCATTCCTGAGAATATTGTGTCGGACAGAGGATCTCAGTTTGTTTCCAGGTTCTGGCGATCCTTTTGTGGTAGGATGGGCATTGATTTGTCGTTTTCGTCCGCTTTTCATCCCCAGACTAACGGACAAACGGAGCGAACTAATCAGACTCTGGAGGCTTATTTGAGGTGTTTTGTCGCTTCTGATCAGGATGATTGGGTGACCTTCTTGCCGTTGGCTGAATTTGCCCTTAATAATCGGGCTAGTTCCGCCACCTTGGTTTTGCCATTTTTCTGCAACTCTGGTTTCCATCCTCGTTTTTCCTCGGGACATGTGGAGCCTTCTGACTGTCCTGGGGTGGATTCTGTGGTGGATAGGTTGCAGCGGATCTGGAGTCATGTGGTGGACAACTTGAAGTTGTCACAGGAGAAGGCTCAGCGTTTTGCCAACCGCCGCCGCGGTGTGGGTCCCCGACTTCGCGTTGGGGATTTGGTATGGCTGTCTTCTCGATTTGTTCCTATGAAGGTCTCCTCTCCCAAATTTAAGCCTCGCTTCATTGGTCCTTACAAGATATTGGAAATCCTTAATCCTGTATCCTTTCGCTTGGATCTTCCGGTGTCGTTTGCCATTCACAACGTATTTCATAGGTCCTTGTTGCGGCGGTACGTTGTGCCTGTGGTTCCTTCTGCTGAGCCTCCTGCTCCGGTGTTGGTTGAGGGCGAGTTGGAGTACGTGGTGGAGAAGATCTTAGATTCTCGTCTCTCCAGGCGGAGGCTTCAGTACCTGGTCAAGTGGAAGGGCTATGGTCAGGAGGATAATTCCTGGGTGGTCGCCTCTGATGTGCATGCGGCCGATTTAGTTCGGGCCTTTCACGCCGCTCATCCTGATCACCCTGGTGGTCTTGGTGAGGGTTCGGTGACCCCTCACTAAGGGGGGGGTACTGTTGTGAATTTACCTTTTGGCTCCCTCTAGTGGCTACTAGTGATTTGACTCTGGGTTTGTCATTCATCCCTTGTATGCTCACCTGGGTCGTTAGGTCAGGGGTGTTGCTATATAAGCTCCCTGGACCTTCAGTTCAATGCCTGGCAACGTTGTAATCAGAGCTAATCTGTTGTGCTCTTGTCTACTGATCCTGGTTCCTGCTAGATTAAGCTAAGTTTGCTTTCTTGCTTTTTGCTATTTGTTTTTGTTTGCATTTTTGTCTAGCTTGTACATAATCTGTATCCTTACCTTGCTGGAAGCTCTAGGGAGGCTGGAGTTCTCCCCCCGGGCCGTTAGACGGTTCGGGGGTTCTTGAATTTCCAGTGTGGATTTTTGATAGGGTTTTTGTTGACCATATAAGTTATCTTACTACATTCTGCTATTAGTAAGTGGGCCTCTCTTTGCTAAACCTAGTTCATCTCTGTGTTTGTCATTTCCTCTTACCTCACCGTTATTATTTGTGGGGGGCTTGTATCCAACTTTTGGGGTCTATTCTCTGGAGGCAAGAGAGGTCTTTGTTTTCCTCTTCTAGGGGTAGTTAGTCCTCCGGCTGGCGCGAGACATCTAGCGACCAACGTAGGCATGTTCCCCGGCTACTTCTAGTGTTGGCGTTAGGAGTAGATATATGGTCAACCCAGTTACCACTGCCCTATGAGCTGGATTTTTGTACTTCGCAGACTTACTTGTTCCTCTGAGACCCTCGCCATTGGGGTCATAACATTCGCCAGCTTCAAGTCCGCGCTCACTGCCGCAAAACAAACTTACTTCTCATCTCTCATATCCTTCCTGTCTCACAACCCTAAACAGCTTTTCAACACTTTCAATTCTCTACTCCGTCCCCCTGCACCCCCTCCCTCCCCTCTCATTTCTGCTGAAGACTTTGCCTCTTTCTTTAAACAGAAGATCGATTTGATCAGAGAAAGCTTTGGCCCACAGTGCCCACTGCCCCTCTTAGCTGCTCACCCCTGCTCCTCCAAAACCAGCTTCTCCACCATGACAGAAGATCAGCTCTCCACCCTCCTGTCGAGATCACACCTCACCACCTGCACGCTCGACCCGCTCCCATCTCACCTCATCCCTAACCTTTCCACGGTCTTCATCCCAACCCTAACGCACCTCTTCAACCTCTCACTCACAACAGGTGTCTTCCCCTCATCCTTCAAACATGCCAAGATCACACCCATCCTCAAAAAGCCCTCCCTCGACCCATCCTCTGTGTCTAGCTATCGCCCGATATCTCTTCTTCCTTATGCCTCCAAATTGCTGGAGCAACACATCCATCTTGAACTGTCCTCCCACCTCTCCTCCTGCTCCCTCTTTGATCGATTACAATCTGGATTCCGTTCCCATCACTCAACTGAAACTGCCCCAACTAAAGTCACCAATGACCTACTAACTGCCAGGAACAAGCGACACTACTCTGTCCTCCTTCTCCTGGACCTGTCTTCTGCCTTTGACACTGTGGACCACTCCCTTCTGCTACAAATCCTCTCATCTCTTGGCATCACAGACTTGGCCCTTTCCTGGATCTCATCATATCTGACAGATCGGACATTCAGTGTCTCCCTCCGCCACACCACCTCCTCATCTCGCCCCTTGTCAGTCGGTGTTCCTCAAGGCTCTGTTCTAGGACCCCTACTCTTCTCCATCTACACCTTCGGTCTGGGACAGCTCATAGAACCCCACGGTATGCAGTACCACCTCTATGCTGATGACACGCAGATCTACCTATCCGGACCTGACCTCACCTCCTTACTTACCAAAATCCCGCACTGTCTGTCTGCTATTTCAGCCTTCTTTTCTGCTCGCTTTCTACAACTGAACATGGACAAAACAGAATTCATCATCTTTCCCCCATCTCACTCTACCCCTCCACCAGACCTATCCATCAATGTCAGCGGCTGCTCACTTTCCCCAGTCCCACACGCCCGGTGCCTCGGGGTGATCCTCGACTCTGCCCTCTCTTTCAAGCCACATATCCAAGCCCTTGCCTCCTCCTGCCGCCTCAAACTCAAAAACATTTCCCGGATCCGCGCATTCCTTGACCGTGACACCACAAAAACACTAGTGCATGCCCTTATCATCTCCCGCCTCGACTACTGCAACCTCCTACTCTCTGGACTCCCCTCTAGCACTCTGGCACCACTCCAATCCATCCTACACTCTGCTGCTCGACTAATCTACCTGTCTCCCCGCTATTCCCCAGCCTCTCCCCTATGCCAAGCCCTTCACTGGCTTCCTATTGCCCAGAGACCCCAGTTCAAAACCCTCACAATGACCTACAAAGCCATCCACAACCTATCTCCTCCATACATCTGTGACATGATCAACCGGTACCTACCAACACGCAACCTCCGATCCTCTCAAGACCTCCTTCTCTACTCCCCTCTCATCTCTTCTTCCCACAACCGCATCCAAGACTTCTCCCGTGCTTCACCCATACTCTGGAACTCTCTACCCCAGCACATCAGACTCTCGCCTACCATAGAAACTTTCAAAAAGAACCTGAAGACTCACCTCTTCCGACAAGCCTACAGCCTGCAGTGATCCTGAACCTACTGAACCGCCGCACAACCAGCTCTGCCCTCTCCTAGTGTATCATCACCCATCCCCTGCAGATTGTGAGCCCTCGCGGGCAGGGTCCTCCCTCCTTATGTACCCGTGTGCCTTGTTTTTTGCTCATGTTTAATGTATTTGTCTATATTTGCCCCGTATTTCACATGTAAAGCGCCATGGAATAAATGGCGCTATAAAAATGAATAATAATAATAATAATAAGAACTCGTATCTTTTTTGATGATCTTCTCCGTCCCCCAGATGATATGGATAGGACGCACCCGAATGACGGGTAGGCCTGGAGTTCTTCCGGGACCCTAGCGTCGCCCCTCTCCCACAATTGCCCCCTATGTCTGCTTAGGTGATTTAGGTGAGACAGCCAACCTATAATTAACTGTCCTGCCGCTGTTTGAAGTAATGCTTGGAGCCTAATACTTCCTCGGCGTTCCGGCCACCGGCTACGCGCCTCAGTAGGATGTTGCCACGATCTTAAGGCACGACTCCTACTGGCTGGCTTTATCTCCTTTTTGCTGCGATCTCGTTTCTCACTTCTCCACAGTAAACCTCGCTTCGTTTCCTTTCTTAGGATGCCACCGCAACGGGTGCAGGTGCGGCTTCGTAACGTTCTGTTCGCTAGGCCACTGTCAGGATCCCACCCCTGACAGAGACCCCCCTGAATCTTCCCCTGCAACACCCTCTGCCACAGGATGTTGCCTGGATCCAACCCAGTCAGCTTCTGACTAACTTCCTATCCGGCCCCCAGTTTTACCAGATTGTGAGGAGTGGCCTAATGCATAGAACCCTTTGCTCCCCCTGGTGGCCAGAGTGTGACGTGTAATGTGTGACTGTGATACCTGGTCAGGTGAACTTCTTAAGTGCCATCAGACGTACCATCACTCCCCTTAGTGGCGGAGCATCAGTACTGCAACGACCAGGACTCTGGGGCGCTGCATAAATAAAAATCCCTTTTTTTTATTAGACTGAAAGGATTTGGCATTGAAAAATATTCCAGCCCACTGTATATTGTATTAAACCATTTAAGCTAGAATACATCATTTGAGTTTACTTTATTATTTTGTTCCTTCTCCACAATGGTCTGCAAAACAAAATTAGTGGTTTTCAGTGGCGTAACTACAAAGTTATGGGCCCCGGTGCGAACTTCCAAATGGGGCCCCCCCGCCATAAAATTCAATGTAACCCCCATAGAATACAATGCAGCCCCCCTCATAGTATAATGCAGCCCCTCCATACAGGGGCAGTGAGAAAGACACGAGCAAATGGTGACGAGGGGGCAGGGGAGAGGGCACAAGGGGGCAAGGAAGACAGGCACAAGGGGACACATGGGGGCTAGGAGGCAGGGGAGAAGGTTACAAGGGGACTAGTGGGCAAGGGAGACTGACACAAGGGGCACACGGGGACAAGTGGGCAAGGGAGACTGACACAAAGGGCACACGGGGACTAGTGGACAAGGGAGACTGGCACACGGGGACACAGGGACTAGTGGGCAAGGGAGACTGACACACGGGGAATAGTGGGCAATGGAGACTGACACAAAGGGACACACGGGGACAAGGGACAAGCACAAGGGGACAAGGGAGACAGGCACAAGGGGACACACAGGGACTAGTGGGCAATAGACTGACACAAGGGGACAAGGGATACAAGCACAAGGGGACACACAGGGACAAGTGGGAAAGGGAGACTGACACACAGGGACTAGTGGGCGAAGGAGACTGACACAAGCACAAGGGGACAAAGGAGACTGACACAAGCACAAGGGGACATAGGAGACAGGCACATGGGGACACACAGGGACTAATGGGCAAGGGAGACTGGCACATGGGGACACAAGCATAAGGGAGACAGGCTCAAGGGGACACACGGCCCCCTGACCTGCCAGAGCCACTTGCAGCTGCGACCGTGGTAGTTACGCCGCTGCCTCACACACACACACATACTACAGATATCACACACACTACAGATATCACACACACACATCATACTACAGATATCACACACACACATCAGTTATCACACACACACTACAGATATCACACACACACACACACATACTACAGATATCACACACACACACACACACACTACAGATATCACACACACACTAGATATCACACACACACATCATATTACAGATATCACACACATACTACAGTTATCACACACACACTACAGATATCACACACACACAGACATACTACAGATATCACACACACACACATCACACTACAGATATCACACACACACTACAGCTATCACACACACACACACACACACACACACACACACTACAGATATCACACACACACACACGAGAGATACCAGCTCATATACACAACTCACAATCTCCTCTCTGGTACAGGGGTGGCTGATGTAAACCGGCTGCAGCTCCTCAGCTTCTCCTGACTAAAGCAGCTCTGTCCCGCACCTCCCCCCTGCTCTCACCTTCTGTCCCGGGGTTATTTTGGCTTTCTCTTAAATACGATCTCATTCAGACGTACATGAGATGTATGAGGGGGGAAAAATACAGACTGAGAAGCTGTCTCATCGTGATGACTGGAGCTGCTTCCTGTCTCTCACGTGCCCCGGCTGCCCCCTTCCCCTAGATACACCTCGGACTGTTGCCGTGCAGGAAGAATCTCCTGCACTGCAACATGGTGTTGGGTGCCAGCACAGCCCGCACAGTGGTCTATCCAGCACAGCCCGCACAGTGGTCTATCCAGCACAGCCCGCACAGTGGTCTATCCAGCACAGCCCGCACAGTGGTCTATCCAGTACAGCCCGCACAGTGGTCTATCCAGCACAACCCGCACAGTGGTCTATCCAGCACAGCCCGCACAGTGGTATATACAGCACAGCCCGCACAGTGGTATATACAGCACAGCCCGCACAGTGGTATATCCAGCACAGCCCGCACAGTGGTATATCCAGCACAGCCCGCACAATGGTATATCCAGCACAGCCCGCACAGTGGTATATCCAGCACAGCCCGCACAGTGGTATATACAGCACAGCCCGCATCTCTCGCCCCCCCCCCACCGAGAATGCCCCCACAGTCCAGTAAAAAAAACAAAACACTCTCCTTACCTTTCCTCTTGCCAGCGTTGCTTCCTGCTCTGGTCTCAGGCTCGGCTGCAGTCTGCCCGGGACACAGCAGGTGCGCGATGATATGATGTCATCGCGCACCCACAGTGTCAGAGGCAGAGCGGGGAATGATGGGAGAGGGAGCGTCTGTAGACGCTCTCTCCTCCTTCATTGCATTCAACTGTACCGGCGTCATAGACGCTGGTATAGTTGAATGCGACGGCAGGGGGGGTGAGTCGGCGGCGGCGGGGGGAGGCGGATCGAGCGGCCCATGACTGGCACCGGCTCTTCTGGCATTTGCCAGAAGCGCCCGATGGCCAGTCCGGCCCTGCTCTGACCTGCCGGCCCCGGGCCCCTGACCTGCCGGGCCCGGTCGCAATGGCGACTGCTGCAACCGCGGTAGTTACGCCCCTGTCCATACTGTACAATGGCCAGACATAGTGCTCTATACTGTACAATGGCCACACATGATATTGCCTACAGTATAATGGCCACACATAGTTACTCCTACACACGCGGCTGAGCTCCGTACACATTGCACATGCGGCTCCCCTCCGTACACCTCATACACACCCGGCTCCGCTCCGTACACCTTGCACACACGGCTCCGCTCCGTATACCTCGTACACACATGGCTCCGCTCCGTACACCTCGTACACACACGGCTCCGCTCCGCACACCTCGTACACACAGGGCTACGCTCGGTACACCTCGTACACACCCGGCTCCGCTCCGTACACCTCGTACACACCTAGCTCCGCTCCGTACACCTCGTACACACCCGGCTCCGCTCCGTACACCTCGTACACACCCGGCTCCGCTCCGTACACCTCGTACACACCCGGCTCCGCTCCGTACATCTCGTACACACACGGCTCTGCTCCATATACCTCATACACACCCGGCTCCGCTCCGTACACCTCATACACACACGGCTCCGCTCCATACACCGCATACACACACGGCTCCGCTCCATACACCGCATACACACCCAGCTCCGCTCCGTACACCGCATACACACCCAGCTCCGCTCCGTACACCTCATACACACCCAGCTCCGCTCCGTACACCTCATACACACCCGGCTCTGCTCCGTACACCTCATACACACCCAGCTCCGCCTTGTACACCTCATACACACACGGCTCCGCTCAGTACACCTCATACACACACGGCTCCGCTCCGTACACCTCATACACACCCAGCTCCGCCTTGTACACCTCATACACACACGGCTTTGCTCAGTACACCTCATACACACACGGCTCCGCTCAGTACACCTCATACACACACGGCTCCGCTCCGTACACCTCATACACACACGGCTCCACTCTACACCTCATACACACACTGCTCTGCTACATCCACACAAACCCCTCCTGACCTCACACAAAAGCTTACCCTCCTCCAGCACGATGACAACCAGCACTGCACTACTGTCCTGCACTACACGGAAGCCCTTGTTCATGTGACTCCGACTCCTCCCCTCCTGTGACCTCATCACAGGTCCTGTGCGCACAGAGCAGCTGCAGCCATAGTAGTGGTGTGCGGCTCTCTGCGGTGGAGGGGCTCTGCTGCGGGACAAGTGCAGTCCCACCCGTGATCGCGCATGCACTGAGAGAGTGCACGCGCACCAGGGCCTGTAAAGAAGATTTTTTTAAAGGGTCGGCGGCCCATTTTGTAGCTCAGAGTTCTTAGGGGCCCGCCCAGTCTGCTGGACGGGGCGGGCCCCTAAGCACTGCGGGCCCCGTCGCAATTGCGACCCCTGCGACTGCGGTAGTTACGCCCCTGGTGGTTTTCCTCATATTATTATTTTTTTTTTTTTTTAATACACATGTATAGCATCAAGAATCCCAACACAAAGAGATGGAACTATCAAGGCCTGATTTTTCATTGTACCACTACAAACTAGAAAAATAGAAAAAAAACAAATGCTACCTTGTGTTTTTTTTTCTCTCCGTTTTGAACTGGAATAATTTTTAACTTTTTTCATAGTAATGAATATATTCTTCACAATATGCACCTTATCTGCTGCAGAACCTCTTTTTGAGTATATCAGAATGTAATGTTTACAAATAATATTGACGAGTGTCACCATTTTTTATTATTATTATTATTATTATTATTATTATTATTATTATTATTATGGTATCACATTTGGCACTACAGCTGGTACTGTGAGGCCACAATGTGGGGCATTTTTTATTGAGGGGGCACACTTTGGGTTATTTTGTTTTCAGATGCAGAATAGGGAGCAAGATTTTTATTAAGGGGCACAATGAGAGGCAAGTTTTTAGTTGGAGGTACATTGTGGAGCATGCTTTTGCTCAGGTGTGGGATATTATTTGGAATTTCAATTCAGTGGAGTGGCATAGTGTAATTTATAGGACCCAGGTTTATTTAAAGAGAATCTGTCAGCAATTTTTTCTATGTAATCTTAAAGTGCCATAATATATGACAGAGACTCTGATTCTTGCAATGTGTCACTTACTAGGCTGCTTATTGTTTTCTCTGAGGCAGATTTAGCAGTTCTCTGAATGCAGAGCTGTGTATAACCCCACCCACACCACTGATTGGCAGCTTTTGTGTACACTGTGAATAGGCCGACAGCTGTCAATCAGTGGTGAGGGGCGGAGTTGCAAAAAGGAGGAGGACTAGGAGGCACAAGACAACTAGTCATCTAATAATAATCCTCTGCTAATTAAAACACTGATTTTTTTTTTAAAACTACATCACACAGCTCAGTAAGTGACATGTCGCTGGAATCAGCGTCTCTTTTCCTACATCATGCTGCACTCAGATTAAATGGCAAAAGCTGACAGTTTTGACATTTTTGATCAGTAGTACTGCAGGTACTGTGTTTTCCATAATATGATTTTATATGAGGATTAATAGGCCCTGTAACGTTTCTAAAACAAAAACATAAACACTACTCGCCTTTTCTTTTTCCCCAACAATCCAGCTCTGATGCCACAGTGGTCCTCCTGATTTTTGGTTACAAGCAGACAGCCTATCAATGGTTGCAGTAATCGTGTGCAGTAGTTTACAGCTCTCACTGAGCTGGGCCATAAGTATCTTTGCTGATTGGCAAAAGATAGAAGACACGAGTACTGTTTTTATTTTTATTTTACACAGTCACGACATTTTATAGCATTAAGAATTTTCTATTTATCTTTCATTCTCTTCCTCTCTCATTCTCTTTTTCTTCCTCTCTTTCTCTCTCTTCCTCTCTTTTTATCTATTTTCCTCTTTTCCTCTCTCTTTCTCTCTCCCTCCCTCTCTTTCCCTCACCCTCCCTCTCTTACCATCTCCCTCCCTCTTTCAGTCTCCCTCTCTTTCCCTCCCCCTCTCTTACCCTCCCCCTCTCCCTCTTTCTATCTTTCCTTCTTTCTATCTCTCTCTTTCCCTCTTTCTCTCTTTCCCTCCTCCTCTCTCTTTCCCTCTTTATCTTTCCCTCTTTCTCTTTCCCTCCCACTCTCTCTCTTTCCCTCTTTCTTACTCTTTCTCTTTCCTTCTCCCTCTTTCTTCCTCTTTCCCTCTCTCTTTCTTTCTCCTGCTTTCACGCCTTCTCTCTATCCCGCCTTCTCTCTTTTACACCTTCTCTCTTTCCCGCCTTATTTCTCTTTTTATCTTTGTCTTTCTCTTTCCCTTCTGTCTTTCATTCTCTCTTTGTTTCTACCCTTCTCTCACTTTTTATTTCTCTTTTTCTGTTTCTCTCTTGCGCTCTCTTTTTCTCTCACACTTTAAGCTGCATAACCATTCAAATATAACTATGCTCATCTTTAACAGCAAATCTTTTAAACACAGCATATACTGATAAAAAGAAGAGAGATACAAAGAAAAATCCACTCTCTATTTATAGAAGTGCAATTGTAGGACGTTGGATGAGTTTAACCCATAAAATCATCAAAGTGTTAATATTTTTGAGATTTCAAGATCATTTAAAATATGTACTTGCAATTGTGATCAGAGAACAAGAATTCTGAATAGAAGATACGCAAAGCGTTAAGATTACGCTATTTTACATGTTTTTCATCGCCACAGACACTCATTTTAATTTATTGACCATGACCTCAAAAGTAAGATGCTGCCACCTCAAGTTGCTGGGTCCAGCTATTGTAATATTTCCTATTTTGCATAGTTTAATGCCAGAAGTGAATGAAGAATGAAAAGAAAAGGTATTGTAGCTTTGAGAATCAGCAAAAGTGCTTTTTCCTAGTGATTTTGCATAAACCAAATAGCTGCCTGATCTTTAAGTGCTTTTTACAAAAAAAAATCATCAAAGAACAGACTAAGAATTGCAGATGACTACTTAGCATCTAGAGCTACGCGAACTGATGTAGTTGGATAAAACAAAAGATGATCAAGGCATTTCAGATGGAAAAGGCAAGCCTAGATGAAGGAAACCTAAGTAACAATATTTATTGTTTATTGTTTCTTTTATAAACCCTTAGAGAGAACTCTAATCTGGCTGTTTTAACTTCTGTACCAGCGATTGACACAAAAGCAGAAAACGTTTCAGTCTTCTTATAATAAACCACACAATAACGTTATTGCGTTTATAAGCCTGAATGTAAGAAAAAAATAAAATACGGAAATTGCTTCTTTTATATTTATACCGCCGTACTAAAATTATGCAGATTGATTTCCTCAATACACATAACATTGGGGTTATAGTTAATTTAGTGAAAAAATGTACAATTGGTGAAGAAATGTTGAACTTGATGGTCGTAGGTCTTTTTTCAACGGATGTATCGGTTTTCTCATTATTTTGATGGCCTGACATTAGGATAATTATTAGATCCTAATGTTAAGAAATGTTCAAGGGTTATCCAAACTGTGGAAACGATCACCTATCTGCATGTTGGATGTTGACTTGCTTTATCAGTGAGGGTCTTATTACTGGGAGCCCCACCAGTTCCAAAAACGGGGCTCTGTAATGGTTTGTCAGAATAAAGCTGCGGCCACAGATGCGTGTTGCCACTTTATTAATTGTCTATGGGACGTTCAACGATAATTGAGTACAACACTTTCTGTCGCAGGGAAACAACGAATGAAGTGATGGCGCGCAATGAATGAAGAGGTGGCGCACAACCATAAGAACAATTGAAAACCCAGTTCTTGGAATCGGTCGTGTTCCCAGTGGTCAGACCTCCACCAATTAGCAAGTTTATGATCTATCCTGTGGGTACATGATATCTTCCAATGTTGGGAATAACCATTTAACACATTTGTTGGCAGGGATATACGTTTGGACCTTATCTAGGATTACAAAAACGGTGTTGTCCATTTTGTACGCCTTAATAGGTAGAAAAAGCTTGGACATTTTTTTTGTTAACATGAAAAAACAGATGCCACACGGACTTGTGGACTAAAAATCGATGAAAATAAAATATAGGGCTCTGATGAAAAGTAGTCCTTTTTTTCTATTATGACAGACCTGAAACTTATAACAAACTTCTTACATGACATTTTTTGGGAAACAAAGGCTGCTGTTTGACATGCAAGTTCCTAACATCATCTTCATTTCTACAAGAAGGTTCATATAAACCAACTCTCTAAAGACAAAGTACATAGATTTTGCCGTAAGCTTTTTATTTCTATCAATATTTTGATAAATATCTGGCTTAGGGAATCTCTCATGGAAGCCACTCAAGGGCATCCATAATCCTTTAGGGAAGCTCATACATTCTTCCATGGTCTTAAAATATTGTCCTGCTTTATCTACCTGCTGCTAACAGAAAACTACAATTCTGGTAAATGAAAAATTGGCTAGTATCCTAAGTATTGAGCTCAATTAGGTTTTCAAGATCTGGTCTGGTTGGATCCATCTAATCGGACTCAACTTAAAAATGGCCACCAGATAAAGACTTATGAACTGAACCCTATTTCTCATCCTAGCTCTTCCCCCTACAATCGTTGTATTGAAGTTTTTTGCTGAATGGTACTTTCTGCCGAATGAATATGGTGTCTCTTGATAACCAACTACAAATTCAAAGGAATTTAGCAGCAGCTTGTTTATTGCTACTATGTTCTGTCTGATCTTCTGATTGATACTTGGACTTGATCCTCGACCTCCTTATTCTTTCATTTGTCTGATCTGATTTTGTCTTTAGTTCTGTCCCTCTGTTTTTTTTAATTTGCTATCCTCCTGACATGTTCTCCATCTGCTGATTTTTTCATTGGTTATGTCCTTCTTTTTATTTTTTCACCTGGCTTGCCTAAAATCCCACTGCCTATTCGCTCCACCAGCCAGCAAATACTCCATGAGACATTCCAGTGAAGGCCAGGTCTGTATATGATGAAAGCGTGAAAACTAAAACGTTCCCCAGGACTTGTTAGGTGGAGTGGATATTGCAAAGACTCTTAATTAGAGTTGCCAGACTCCATATATAATCCCATAAAAAACACTTTGGATAATACCAACTTCTTAAGTCTCCCTTGTCAATAAACTGATTATAAAGCGTCCTTGGGGTAAACGATGGGATGTCTATGTAATAAGAGCAGCCCAGATCCTCCCTAGTTGTAGCTCTCATTAGCTTTGAACAGACATGAGGTTCATCAAATTAGACCTTCCTTGCTCTATGGACCCCTTAATACAGTATATGAAAATGTATTTTCTAAACCATGGAGGGTGACATACCGGCTTTGGCATGCCAATGTAAGGAGGCTTATTTGCCATGCAATGCTCCTCTGGGAAATTTAATATGCAAATTCCCTGTTCAGGGAGGAAGAGGACTTGAACTCTCTAGCCCCACCTGTTGGATGCAGCGATCCTACAAGTCATTATTGACCCTTTAATGAGTCTTGCAATATGATTTAGGGTGATAGCCAAATCAGAATCTCAATTTGCAGACACGTGAAACCTTGGGAATTGAGAATTTCCTAACGTTCCAGAGCGCAGGCTCTTCTTATGATTAGTTGGGCTGGTACAACATCATCATTGCGGAGTGACACACACTCGGCATCCCATCCAGTGGTCACAGATTACTGACCCATCCAATGATTGAAGTCTTGTGCATCGGTTCTCCTATCTTTACTACTGACTGCGGTACTGACTGAGAGCATGGGGCAGGGTAAATACTGCTCTCTCTCTCTAAGGGTGCAGTCAGACGGCCATATAACATAGACGATGATCACATCGCAGTGCACGGACTGGCCGGTGGCTCTCCTGACCTGAGTGTGAAGACATATAATTCTGTGCAGCTGTCATGCTTGGGTCAGGAGAGCTGCCGGCCAGTCCGAGAATTGTGATGCGATCGTCGCCCATGTTATACAGCCATCTGATTGCGTCCCCATAGTAGGAATCCAGGATAAGTGGTGGGCAACATCAGCTCTGCACAGTACAAGAGATAAATGGCCACAGAGGCCACTTATCCAAAGCATCCAGTCAAACAGCTCTGACTCCTTAGCGGTAGGGATAAGCTGCCTGTGCCTGATTGTTGGGAATAAGCAGCGGGCAGCGTGAAGTGCCCAGTGCAAGGGAGAAGAGGCGCTGGGTCCTGAATGGGACAAGTGACAGATGGTACCAGGACGAGAGGCAGTGCTCGATCTGACATCTATATACAGTGTCCAATTGCTCCGTCAGCACCGCAGTACTATTGTGCCAATTGCCTCATCTGTGGGTCGCACCAACCTACTTTGTCCCATCCCTGGGCCATACAATACAGTATATATATACCTGTCTTTATTTTTTATATTGCAATTTATCTTAATTGGATTGATGTTTTTCCTTTTATAATTAACACAGAAAAAAAACAGTACCCTATAATCCCATCCAAACGACAAAGATCCAAAATGGCGATTGTACACTATGTCAGGCTTTGACCCATGCACCCTTTTTCTATAAATGAGTTTGGGACTTATCAAAGCACTCCAATATATCCTTTATTCCATGGCAAAAAAAAAACAACAGACTGCAACGTTTTCACTCTAAATTATTCCAATTTTTCAAGAGAAAGGCTCATTTAGAGTCAAAATGTTGCTATTTTTATTGTGATGTAATAAAAGATTTATCTATCTCCCAACTGGAGTGCTTCGATACCATGTTTTCCTGCACATTTCCTTTTATATTTGTGATACTCGCTAACCCACATCATTTTAGCAGAAATTCTTTCTTTTCATGCTGATTTGTTGTCTTATTATCTGCACATAGAACATTACATTTTTCATATTTTATGTCATCTGTGGAATGTATTGTCATTTTTATATTAATAAAGCCATATGAAAACACAAATATATGAATTGCGCTGTTTTATGTGCAAAACATTTCCATATTATTATGATTACTACTACTGTTATACCATTGACACTAGAAGCCTGAATCGTTGACCCCTTAGCAAGATTCAATGACTCCTAGCAGAAGCAGAAACAGACTTGAAACACAAAAATGGTCAATGTGGTTCCAAGAACATTGTGAAGGTCAATAGTGCAAATGATTATAAGAAATATTTTTAATATATTTATCTGAGGAATATGCTACTTTCTCTACTTATGAGCCACTTATTCCTCTCCATCTCTGATTCCTGTAAAAATCAATCACTCTGAAAAACTGAGAATAAAAGGGATAGAGGAGCAGAGTGAGAAGGCACAGACACCAACACACAGACCATGCAACTGATTTCTAGTAAGTGTATAGCTTATTCCCAAAGCTGGATTCACAGCTACACTGCTCAGTATTGCTGAATGGTCCCCTGCTATATAGAGACAGGAGAGAAGGAATCCCTCATCTATTTGTACTGTTTATGGGAGACATCATAGCAGCTAGTCAACCCACTAGCTCAGAGAAACTGAAAATTACACATGGAGCCTGCAGAGGGGAAAACTGATGGAAAATGCAGCATGCAATTCAATGGTGACAACGTGTAGTGTTATTCCTCATGTACACAACATTTTATTCTGAAAGTTACCTGAAACAGAAATAGGGGACCCTGCCATTTACGCTTTAATCATTATGTTGTCACGTGTTGCTGTCTAAAGTGTGTTGTGAATAATAATCTACTTTTATGACTAAAAGGCTGTCAAACCTTCTAACTCGCCCTTCGAAGCCACTGACACCCACCTCAGCAAGGAGAGTCCAGTTCTTATGCAGGCAAAATATTCCTGCCCTCTCTCTCTTGGCCACCAGGATAATCAACCTCTTGTAGTAAACTTCTTGTTCATACTATTTGTACATGAATGTTTGAACAATGAATGGTGTCATTATCTTCATAAAAGTATTTTCCCCATATTGCTGGTGTAAAACACTCTGAAAAATTACACTGCTCAACTCGAAGTTGCACAAAAACGTTGAGACTTTTTTGTTTTTACACCAGTCCTGGCCACATCCACAGAAGTTACGCCACTTCAGTGACTGCGACTGGAGCAACATTTCTGGTGAGGCGCAGGGATGCTCGCCATTGATAATATGCGCCTAATTTATTAAGTGACGAGTGCCTCTTAAAAGGAACCTGTCACCCCCAAAATCGATGGTGAGGTAAGCTCACTGTCATCAGGGGCTTATCTACAGCATTCTGTAATGCTGTAGATAATCCCTCAATGTTACCTGAAAGAGGAGAAAAAGACATTAGATTATACTCACCCAGGGGCGGTCCCGCTCCGATAGGCATCTCAGGTCCGGTACAGCGCCTCCCATCTTCATTCCATGACGTCCTCTTCTGGTCTTCACGCCGCAGCTCCGGCGCAGGCATACTTTGTCTGCCCTGTTGAGGGCAGAGCAAAGTACTGCAGTGCGCAGGTGCCGTTAAGGTCAGAGAGGCCCGGCACCTGCGCACTCCAGTACTTTGCTCTGCCCTCAACAGGGCAGACAAAGTACGCCTGCGCCGGAGCCGCGGCGTGAAGACCAGAAGAGGACGTCATGGAAAGAAGATAGGAGGCGCCGGAGCCGACCTGAGACACCCATTTGACTGGACCGCAGCGGGACCGTCCCTGGGTGAGTATAATCTAACCTCTTTTTCTCCTTTCAGGTAACATCGGGGGCTTATATACAGCATTACAGAATGCTGTAGATAAGCCTCTGATGACGGTGAGCTTACCTCACCATCGATTTTGGGGGTGACAGGTTCCCTTTAATTAGAGATGTGAGAATATTTCAATGTTTGGTTCAGATTAGGATTGCCGATTTTGCAATATTTGCCAATTTATTCATCAAATATTTGTCGAAAATAGCCGAACGCCATTGAAGTCAATGGGAGGCAAAAACAAACGTACACACAACACCTTCAAATGGGCTCAAACGCTACCAAAAAAACAGCAAATGAGGGACAGACACCAGTAAAGTGGCTTCAATTCACCCACAGTACACATTTTAGAATGGCATGGCAGCAATCAGCCAGGCATGAGGTATCCAGGTCTGGGCCAGTATTTATAGCTTTTAATTGAGCTTCAAATTAAGATGAGGTGGGTGAAGGATCGGTGTAGGCCTGCTGTGCTGGGAGCCCTGATACAACATGCAACAGCTCAACCTGTTTGATGCTGAGCCACACTCAGGTGGGACAAATATCAGTTTTATAGACTACTGATGTCAGAAAAATTTAAGTAACATGGGTAGTCAACTGAAAGGAAGTGGAAGCCTGCCGGTCTCGGAGGTCTACTACTACAGGCAACACACATGAAGGAGACCCAAGCAGGAGTCTAAACATTTACAAAAATTAACAAAGTGGCATCAATTTATCCAGAGTAGAAATGGTATAATAGGGACCAACACGTCTTCCACTACAGCCAACCCACCAAATGGACACCCACCAGGAGTGTTTACATTTCCAAAAATTTGTGGCAGACACCAACAAAGTAACATCAATTGCAATAGAGTAGAACTAGTATATTGGGGACCGACACATCTTCCACTACAGCCAACCCAGCAGATGGATTGGAGACCCAATCAGGAGTCTTAAAATAATAAAACATTAGGGCATGACACCACCGAAGTGGCATCAATTTCAACAAAGAATAAATAGTATAATGGGGACCAACTGTCAAGCACAGTGTAGGAAAAGGCTAAGTGCAACACAAAGGGATTAGAGGAAGGGAATCCAACACTGGGCAATGGGGGAGAGGAGACCCCTAGGCAAAGCTAACATCACCCTGTCTGCCCTAAACGTCCCTAAATAGGTTCTGCACCTATCGCCAAGCAGGAACCTAAACCCTGCCTTACCCTGGCAATAAGCCCTGCTTAGGGAAGGACATGATAGCACTAGTCAATCCCCACTACCACTAAAGACAAATGGGGTAGACACGTATCTTGAGAAGACTCAGAGATGTAGCACAGATGTCCCCAGCAACAATAAAGAAGAAGATAGCTGACTGTTGTAGCTCCAAGCTTCAACAGGAGGAAATGAAAATATCACCACCAACTCCCAGCAGCAGACTGGGAGTCTTAACACCCATGTCCAAGCGTGTCAATTAGAGCTGGAGAAAGGTTGCCACTGGGTCAAAGAGTCAGGAGGGTTAAGAAGGCATCTGCAAATCCAAACACAGAGACCTTCTGCAGCCAGATGCAGTGCGACTGTCTGCAGCCTCTGACACACCCAAGACACCTACATCTTTCACTACAGCCAATGGAAATGCAATCAGGAGTCTTAAAATTAAAAAACATTATGGCTTGACACTAGAGATGAGCGAATTTGATTGGGTCCCTGCTTATTCGGCAAGCTATAGCACTTATCAAATAAGCTGCAGAGGGAACCCGGCTTCCTGGATCGATCCGGCTGATCAGCTATTCGGCTTCGCAGCTGCATGTGTTGTGGCTGTGTCACAAGCCGTGACGTCATTCTCAGGCCCTAAACTCCTCATTCTAGGAATTTAGGACCTGAGAATGACGTCGCGGCTTGTGATTGGTCGCGTGGCGGTCACATGAGCGGCACACGACCAATCAGAAGCCGTGACGTCATGGAAGGCCCTAAACGCGCTCATTTTAAGCCTAGAAGGCTGCCGGTTACCAGCGGTGATGTCCAGGGGCCTCCGGAGAGGTGAGTATATCAATATTTTTTATTTTAATTCTTTATTTTACACAGTAATATGGATCCCAGGGCCTGAAGGAGAGTTTCCTCTCCTTCAGACCCTGGGAACCATCAGGATACCTTCCGATACTTGGTGTCCCATTGACTTTTATTGGTATCGGGTATCGGTATCGGCGATATCCGATACTTTTCGGGTATCGGCCAATACTATCCGATACCGATGCTTTCAAGTATCGGACAGTATCGCTCAACACTAGTGTTAACATCTGCAGCAGCAACAGTAGGCACAGAAGCCCCACTAAAGATATCACAGACTGCAATTGTGCAGGATTTATGCAGCACACTAAAAACTACATCACCTTGTCTGTACAGTCTACGATTGGGGTGCAAAAGTCATTGGAGATCCATTACATGTTCATCTTGATGAAAGTTAGGCGATCTACAATTTCAGAGGACAGTCAGGTTCTCTTACCCGTCAGGACACCACCAGCAGCACTGAAGACACATTCTGAGAAAACGCTACTGGCCGGGCAAGATAAAACCTCCAAGGCGTGAGAGGCGAGCTCAGGCCACTCATCCATTTTTGAAGATCAAAATGTGAACGGGTCCAAACCCTTCCTGATGGTATTGAAATTGAGTTTTAGATACTCCTGCACATCCTCTCCAATCGTTCACCACTAGTGATGAGCGAGCACTAAAATGCTCAGGTGCTCGTTGCTCAGGTCAAGCAGATTGGAATACTCGGGTACTCGGCCAGAACAACGAGCCCAATCTAAGTCTATGGAAGACCCGAGTATTTTTACCACGATCCCCCCCCCCAGGGGTCCTTTAAAGCTCTAAAAACGTCTGAAAATGATGGAAACACTGCTCAAATGACACAGGAACCTCATGGGGATCATCCCTGGAAGCATTCCTGACTCCTAGTTCACAGCTTTAATCAATTTTTTTCTGAGATTCATACCATTTTTCCCGGTGCCACAAAAAACACATTAACCCCTTAATCCCAGATGACGTACTATCCCGTCAAAGTGACCTGGGACTTAATTCCCAGTGACGGGATAGTACGTCATATGCGATCGGCCGCGCTCACGGGGGGAGCGCAGCCGATAGCGGCCGGGAATCAGCTGACTATCGCAGCTGACATCGGGCACTATGTGCCAGGAGCGGTCACGGACCGCCCCCGGCATATTAACCCCCGGCACACTGTGATCAAACATGATCGCAGTGTTCCGGCGGTATAGGGAAGCATCGCGCAGGGAGGGGGCTCCCTGCGTGCTTCCCTGAGACCCTCGGAGCAACGCGATGTGATCGCGTTGCTCCGAGCATCTCTTACCTCCTCTCCCTGCAGGCCTCGGATCCAAAATGGTCGCGGGGCTGCATCTGGGTCCTGCAGGGAGGTGGCTTACCAAGCGCCTGCTCAGAGCAAGCGCTGGTAAGCCTGCAGCGCTGGAAGTCAGATCGCTGATCTGACAGAGTGCTGTGCAAACTGTCAGATCAGCAATCTGTGATGTCCCCCCCGGGAGAAAGTAAAAAAGTAAAAAAAAAAAATGTCCACATGTGTAAAAAAAAAATAAAAAAAAATTCCTAAATAAAGAAAAAATATATATTTTTCCCATAAATACATTTCTTTATCTAAATTAAAAAAACAAACAATAAAAGTACACATATTTAGTATCGCCGCGTCCGAAATGACCCGACCTATAAAACTGTCCCACTAGTTAACCCCTTCAGTGAATACCGTAAAAAAAAAAAAAAAAACGAGGCAAAAAACAACGCTTTATTATCATACTGCCGAACAAAAAGAGGAATAACACGCGATCAAAAAGATGGATATAAATAACCATGGTACCGCTGAAAACGTCATCTTGTCCCGCAAAAAACGAGCCACCATACAGCATCATCAGCGAAAAATAAAAAAGTTATAGTCCTCAGAATAAAGCGATGCCAAAATAATTATTTTTTCTATAAAATAGTTTTTATCGTATAAGAGCGCCAAAACATAAAAAAATGATATAAATGAGGTATCACTGTAATCGTAATAACCCGAAGAATAAAACTGCTTTATCAATTTTACCAAATGTGGAGCGGTATAAACGCCCCCCCCCCCCCTCAAAAGAAATTCATGAGTAGCTGGTTTTTGGTCATTCTGCCTCACAAAAATCGGAATAAAAAGCGATCAAAAAATGTCATGTGTCCAAAAATGGTACCAATAAAAACGCCAACTCGACCCACAAAAAACAAGACCTCACATGACTCTGTGGACCAAAATATGGAAAAATTATAGGTCTCAAAATGTGGAGACGCAAAAACTTTTTTGCTATAAAAAGCGTCTTTTAGTGTGTGACAGCTGCCAATCATAAAAATCCGCTATAAAAACGCTATAAAAGTAAATCAAACCCCCCTTCATCACCCCCTTAGTTAGGGAAAAATAGTAAAATTAAAAAAATGTATTTCCATTTTCCGGTTAGGGCTAGGGCTAGGGTTAGGGCTAGGGTTAGGGTTAGGGCTAGGGTTAGGGTTAGGACTAGGGTTAGGGTTAGAGCTAGGGTTAGGGTTAGGGCTAGAGTTAGGGCTAGGGTTAGGGTTAAGGGTTGGGGCTAAAGTTAGGGTTAGGGTTGGGGCTAAAGTTAGGGTTAGGGTTGGGGCTAAAGATAGGGTTAGGGTTTGGATTACATTTACGGTTGGGACTAGGGTTGGGATTAGAGATAGGGGTGTGTCAGGGTTAGGGGTGTGGTTAGGGTTACCGTTGGGATTAGGGTTAGGGGCGTGTTTGGATTAGGGTTTCAGTTAGAATTGGGGAGTTTCCGCTGTTTAGGCACATCAGGGGCTCTCCAAACGCGACATGGTGTCCGATCTCAATTCCAGCCAATTCTACGTTGAAAAAGTAAAACAGTGCTCCTTCCCTTCTAAGCTCTCCTGTGCGCCCAAACAGGGGTTTACCCCAACATATGGGGCATCAGTGTACTCGGGACAAATTGGACAACAACTTTTGGGGTCCAAGTTCTCTTGTTACCCTTGGGAAAATAAAAATTTGGGGGGGCTAAAAATCATTTTTGTAGGAAAAAAAGATTTTTTATTTTCACGGCTCTGCGTTGTAAACTGTAGTGAAACACTTGGGGGTTCAAAGTTCTCACAACACATCTACATAAGTTCCTTGGGAGGTTTAGTTTCCAATATGAGGTCACTTATGGGGGTTTCTACTGTTTGGGTACATCAGGGGCTCTGCAAATGCCACGTGACGCCTGCAGACCAATCCATCTAAGTCTGCATTCCAAATGGCGCTCCTTCCCTTCCGATCTCTGCCATGCGCCCAAACGGTGGTTCCCCCCCACATATTGGGTATCAGTGTACTCAGGATAAATTGGACAACAACTTTTGGTGTCCAATTTCAACTGTTACCCTTGGGAAAATACAAAACTGGGGGCTAAAAAATAATTTTTGTGGAAATTTTTTTTCACGGCTCTGCATTATAAACTGTAGTGAAATACTTGGGGGTTCAAAGTTCTCACAACATATTTAGATAAGTTCCTTGGGAGGTCTAGTTTCTAATATGGGGTCACTTATGGGGGTTTCTACTGTTTGGGTACATCAGGGGCTCTGCAAATGCAACGTGACGCGGGAAGACCAATCCATCTAAGTCTGCATTCCAAATGGCACTCCTTCCCTTCCAAGCTCTGTCATGTGCCCAAACGGTGGTTTCCTCCCCACTTATCGGGTATCAGCGTACTCAGGACAAATTGGACAACAACTTTTGGGGTCCAATTTATCCTGTTACCCTTGTGAAAATACAAAACTGGGGGCTAAAAAATAATTTTTGTGAAAAAAAAAGAATTTTTACTTTCACGGCTCTGCATTATAAACTGTAGTGAAACACTTGTGGGGTTCAAAGCTCTCAAAACACATCTAGATAAGTTCCTTAGGGGGTCTACTTTCCAAAATGGTGTCACTTGTGGGGGTTTTAATGTTTAGGCACATCAGGGGCTCTCCAAATGCGACATGGTGTCCCATCTCAATTCCAGTCAATTTTGTATTGAAAAGTCAAACGACGCTCCTTCCCTTCCGAGCTCTGCCATGTGCCCAAACAGTCGTTAACCCCCACATATCGGGTATCAGCGTACTCAGGACAAATTTCACAACAACTTTTGGGGTCCAATTTCTTCTCTTACCCTTGGGAAAATAAAAAATTGGGGGCGAAAAGATAATTTTTGTGAAAAAATATGATTTTTTATTTTTACGGCTCTGCATTATAAACTTCTGTGAAGCACTTGTTGGGTCAAAGTGCTCACCACACATCTAGATAAGTTCCTTAAGGGGTCTACTTTCCAAAATGGTGTCACTTGTGGGGGTTTTCAATGTTTAGGCACATCAGGGGCTCTCCAAACGCAACATGGCGTCCCATCTCAATTCCAGTCAATTTTGCATTGAAAAGTCAAATGGCGCTCCTTCCCTTCCGAGCTCTGCCATGCGTCCAAACAGTGGTTTACCCCCACATATGGGGTATCAGCGTACTCAGGACAAATTGTACAACATCTTTTGGGGTCCATTTTCTCCTGTTACCCTTGGTAAAATAAAACAAATTGGAGCTGAAGTAAATTTTTTGTATAAAAAAGTTAAGTGTTAATTTTTATTTAAACATTCCAAAAATTCCTGTGAAACACCTTAAGGGTTAATAAACTTCTTGAATGTGGTTTTGAGCACCTTGAGGGGTGCAGTTTTTAGAATGGTGTCACACTTGGGTATTTTCTATCATATAGACCCCTCAAAATGACTTCAAACGAGATGTGGGCCCTAAAAAAAATTGTGTGGTAAAAATGAGAAATTGCTGGTCAACTTTTAACCCTTATAACTCCCTAACAAAAAAAAAATTTGGTTCCAAAATTGTGCTGATGTAAAGTAGACATGTGGAAAATGTTACATATTAAGTATTTTGTGTGACATATCTCTGTGATTTAAGGTCATAAAAATTCAAAGTTGGAAAATTGTGAAATTTTCAAAATTTTCGCCACATTTCCGTTTTTTCCACAAATAAACGCAAGTTATATCAAAGAAATTTTACCACTATCATGAAGAACAATATGTCACGAGAAAACTGTCAGAATCGCCAAGATCCAATGAAGCGTTCCAGAGTTATAACCTCATAAAGGGACAGTGGTCACAATTGTAAAAATTGGCCCGGTCATTAACGTGCAAACCACCCTCGGGGCTTAAGGGGTTAAAACTAAACCAAAATGGGTTTTGCTGGGAAATATGTCAAGGTACATCCTTTGCAGGTTAATGACTTGCCTGTAAGGCCAAATATTTAACCCCAGACCGAAAATTTCCTCCTACACTTAGGCTTAGTTCAGACGCAGCGTTTTTGAAGCGTTTTTTAACTTTAACATTGCTTTCAACCACTACAGATGCATTCACTGGGAAATGTCATTGTAACATTTAGCAACCCTAGCGGGCCATGTGGTGTGTGACACATAAGCAGACCCATCTTGTTTTATTTATGAAGGAGGGACACAGAGCCTATTTTTACTAGTGCATCAGGCAGCATTAATCTTCTTAAAGGGCCATTATTAAACAGTGGGTCTCCTAAGCTGTTGTAGCCTATGCTGTGAGTGGATGGGATGCCAAGAATTACGACGCACCACAATACCCCTTTCATTAGATGTCCAGGGGGGGACTCCTGAAAAAGTGTTGCATTGAATTCAAGACCTGCCCTGCTAGCAATTCATATGCACCCCAATAAGCCTTTGAACCCACATACTTGATGGGCCCCTGAATATCCACTTCACAATATGCATTTTGTACTCCCGTACTCCTTTGTTTTACACATTGGCAGCAAGGCCAGTCCTGCTGCATAGTCATATGCACCCCATTAGGCCTTGGAACCCACACACTGGATGGGCCCAGGAAACTCCACTTCACAAAATGCATTTTGTACTCCCGTACACCTTTGTTTTACACATTGGCAGCAAGGCTAGCCCAGCTGCATAGTCAGTCATGTGCACCCCATTACGCCTTTGAACCCACATACTGGATGAGCCCATGAAAATCCACTTCACAATATGCATTTTGTACTCCATACTCCTTTGTTTTACACATTGGCAGCAATGCGGCCAGCCCAGCTGCATAGTCAGTCATATGCACCCCATTATGCCTTTGAACCCACATACTGGATGGGTCAATGAAAATCCACTCGTATTTTTTAATGGTATGATGGTTCCCTTTTTGCACAATTATTTACAGGAGAATTTGGCAATTTTATTTGCCATGTTTTTAACACTAAGGTTCAGAAACGGCTTTAAAAAAGGCTAATATTGCAAACTACAAAATTCAAGTAATAGTATGATTGAATAGTGTGAGTGCGTACACTTTTGTATATGTTAACATACACAGGTTAATAAGTACATATAAGGATTAAATAAATATAGTGATTACGTATATATATGAAGATTAACTACATACAGTATAGTTAGATCATCACCAAGAGGCTTTTAAACATCATCCGTCTGGAATATCAGAGAAGCAACACCAAGACCGAGAACCCCTGGGAGATTACTTACACTGCATGGGAGTCCCCAATTATGCAGGTATCAGCACACTGTACATGTACAGGTCCCCCAATTTTGGCATCTGTCTTATTCATGTTTCTCTGGTCTTATATAGTGATTTAAGACCAGAGAAAGCCACAGGGATTTAGATCAAACCACCACTGGCATAGTTTCAGTAAACCTTAATGTTTTACAATGAAAAACAGAAAACATATAGAGGCTTAGAACTGTTTGTGAAGTGAAAAAACAAACATTTATCAAGATTGTGTCACTATGAGCATTGTCTGTCACATCTGTAAATGTTTTACAAGAAATGCAGCCATGTGATTGTCTGAATGCATTGGGTATACAGTATTTTAATCTTGGTAACAAATCACCATTTGTATATTCGCCATTTGTACATTTGAGGCAGCCAAAGTTATGGCTCTCAAGGAGAGAAACTAATTTAGTCGACAAAGAAATATTTGTAATGAACTACTAAGCCAAACTAACAGCATTGCTTTATCAAATTTATATGAAGTGTATTGTGTCAAATGTGAGCAACCAGGCAACACAAATAGGAGCTTTTTAAGGGAGCTTTTTAAGGTACACAAATGTTATCAAGTCTTTGACAACAAGTATGTGGCTTCACCAATGTGGGGTACCTTTTTTAAAAATATACTAGTGCCATTGCAGGCCCCTTGCCCAAAATTCACCGGCCTATAACAGTACAAAACACGTTCACCCTGGTGATCTAGTGGCAGTTAAACAAGATACATTGCAGGAGACAGAGTTAAGAAGTAGGTCCAATGTAGTGGTGTGGGTCACTGAGACTTGTAATGCAGTGCATGAGCTGCTAAACAATTCCCCAATGGGGGGACCTTTTTTAAAAATAGACTAGTGCCATCACAGCCCCCTTGACCAAAATGCACTGTACAGAGCATGTTCACCCTGGTGATCTAGTGGCAGGTGAAGGACACACTGCAGGAGACAGACTTAAGAAGTAGGCCCAATGTAGTGGTGTGTGTCTCTGAGACTTGTAATGCAGTGCATGAGCTGCTAAACAATTCCCCAATGGGGGGACCTTTTTTAAAAATAGACTAGTGCCATCACAGCCCCCTTGACCAAAATGCACTGTACAGAGCATGTTCACCCTGGTGATCTAGTGGCAGGTGAATGACACACTGCAGGAGACAGACTTAAGAAGTAGGCCCAATGTAAAGTAATGCCCAATTCCCCAATGTATGGTCCTTTCTTTACAAATTGAAATAGTGCCATCACAGCTCCCTTGCCCAAAATGCACCTTACAGAGCACATTCACCCTGTTGATCTACACTGTGTTCCAAATTATTATGCACAAAGAGTTTAGGAGTAATAAGGTTAGAATTTTTTTGTTTGTCATTTAAACTCATTGATGGTGATGTGTGTCAGGGCTCTTTAAATCACTGAAAGCAATTGCAGATACCTGTGCAAATTAGTTTGGCAGGTGTGTCCAAATAAAGGCAAGACTACTTAAGAAGGCTGTTCCACATTATTAAGCAGCCTACATTTTTGGCCAAAATGGGAAAGAAAAAGGATGTGTCGGCTGCTGAGAAGCAACAAATTGTGCAGTATTTAGGTCAAGGCATGACTACAATCAACATTGCCAAGACATTTCATCGTGATCATCGCACAATCAAGAAGTATGTAGCTGATTCCCAGCACACAGCTGTGCGTGCTGATAAGGAAAAATTGAGGACTCTTTCCAACAGGCAATTGCGTAAGGTTAAAAGAGCAGCTGCAAAAATGCCTTGTCATAGCAGCAGACAAGTTTTTGAAGCTGCTGGTGCCTCCAACGTCCCCAGAACAACAAGATGCAGGGTCCTTCAGAGGTGCGTAAGCCATCCTATCGACCACCTCTATCCACTGCAAACAAGTAGAAACGGCTCCAGTGGGCCAAACGATACATGAAGACTGACTTCCAAACTGTTTGTTCACCGATGAGTGCCGTGCAAAGCTTGATGGTCCAGATGGATGGAGTGGAGGATGTCTGGTTGATGGACACCCCATGAAAACACGGCTAAGGCGCCAACACGGAGGAGGTGGAGTAATGTTTTGGTCTGGAATCATGGGGAGAGAGATTGTCGGCCCCTTTATGATCCCTGAAGGGGTAAAGATGAACTCCATAATCTACGTGGAGTTTCTAAAACAACACTTCCTGCCATGGTTCAAGAGGAAGAACCGTGCTTTCCACAGCAAGATCATTTTCATGCATGATAATGCACCGTCTCATGCTGCAAAAAACACATCTGCATCTCTGGCTGCTATGGGCATAAAAGAGGACAAACTTATGGTGTGGACACCATCTTCCCTTGACCTCAACCCCATTGAGAACCTCTGGAGCATCATCAAAAGGAGTGTCTATGATGGCGGGAGGCAGTTCACTACTAAGCAACAGCTCTGGGAGGGTATTCTGTCCACATGCAAAACAATTGAAGCAGAAACCATCCAAAAACTGACAAATTCAATGGACGAGAGAGTTCAGAAGCTTCTTTCGAACAAAGGGTCCTATGTGCAAATGTAACATCACCTAGAATAAAGTTTTCACTTGAAAACTGTTTGATTTAATTTTTTAATAAGCTGATAATGCTTATAACTTCACAATTGACCTTTTTTTGTTCAAAATAAAATAAAAAAGGTTGAAAACTCTGCTGTGCATAATAATTTGGAACATGCATTTTGAGTGTTTATTTTTTTTTAAAAGATACTGTTTTCATAGGCAGTTTGTTCCAAAGCATTGCAATTATACTAGAATAGTAGGTGACTGTAAAATAACAATGACTGCAATTCAGATAGGTAATTTAGAGAAAATATGAGGAAATGTTATTTGCATAATAATTTGGAACACAGTGTAGTGGCAGGTGAAGGACACACTGCAGGAGACAGACTTAAGAAGTAGGCCCAATGTAGTGGTGTGTGTCTCTGAGACTTGTAATGCAGTGCATGAGCTGCCAAACAATTCCCCAATGGGGGGACCTTTTTTAAAAATAGACTAGTGCCATCACAGCCCCCTTGACCAAAATGCACTGTACAGAGCACGTTCACCCTGGTGATCTAGTGGCAGGTGAAGGACACACTGCAGGAGACAGACTTAAGAAGTAGGCCCAATGTAATGTAATGCCCAATTCCCCAATGTGTGGTCCTGTTTTTACTAAATAAAATAGTGCCATCACAGCCCCCCGTGCCCAAAAATTCTACTATAACCGTACAGAGCACGTTCACCCCGGTCAACTAGTGGTTGTGGATGATGAGGATAAGGAGGAGGATAACAACAAACAGACCAAATGTGGAAGCGTGTACCCATGTGTGGTTGTGAAGAGGTGCATGAGAATACACCTCCCCAAAAGAGAGAATGTATTTGAGGTTATGTTTCGCTGGTTTTACTTGGTGGTGTAAATAAGTCTTTCCCAATCCAGCCCTTGTTCATTTTTATAAGAGTCAGCCTGTCAGCATTTTCAGTTGACAGGCGGATGTGCTTCTCTGTGATAATTCCACCAGCGGCACTAAAATCCCACTTTGACAGAACGCTAGCAGCAGGGCAGGCCAGGACCTCCAAGGCGTAGAGAGTTAGTTCATGCCACGTGTCCAGCTTGTATACCCAATAATTAAAAGGCACAGAGGAATCACGGAGGACGTTTGTACGATCTGCAAGGTACTCCCTCACCATCTTCACAAACATTGCACTTCTTGTGACAGCACCCCTTGCCTCTATGGCGTCACGATGGGAGGGTCTGAGAAAACTGTCCCAGAAATTGTCCATTGTTCCCCTGCCTGAGCTGGATTGTACTGGTCTCTCTAGCTTGAACTCCTTGATTGTGCAACAAACTCTGACGTCTGCTGCCAGCGTTCTCACATGATAATTTTCTAAATAATTCTGCTACAAGGGCCCCCTGGTACTGCAACATTTTAGTACACCTCTCTGCCTCTGGTAGAAGAGATTGAAAGTTCTCCTTGTAGCGTGGGTCTAGAAGTGTCACCAACCAGTAATAAGTGTCACCCAAAATTTTTATAATGCGAGGGTCACGTGAAACGCAGCCCAACATAAAGTCAGCCATGCATGCCAGACTATGTAAGACTTTTTGGTTATGCACCAGTTCAGACTAGATGGCTGTTCAGTCAGTTTTTCTATATTTACTATGTATTGCTTTTTCTGACTTGAACGCCCCGCCCTTCACCATGCTGTGATTTTAATTACATCCAAACACAGTTGGTTCTAACCTCCTCTATAAATACAGGCTATACCATTTTATTAGCCATAGGTAAGTGTTCACACTAGGCAGACAGGTTAGTTACCCATTCGGTCTGAGATTACCTTGACGTTTGGTGAATGGGCTCACAACATTTGGCCAAATTTTGTGCTAAAAATCTCATGTGTTTTTTCATAAATTTCACAAGCCATTATGCTGTTCACATTTCATGTATTGCACATTTCCTTGCTTTAGCACAATAAACTTGAGTGCAGCCATTATCTATTTGCTATGTAAGACTTTTTGGTTATGCACCAGTTCAGACTAGATGGCTGTTCAGTCAGTTTTTCTATATTTACTGTGGGTCTAGAAGTGTCACCAACCAGTAATAAGTGTCACCCAAAATTTATATAATGCGAGGGTCACGTGAAACGCAGCCCAACATAAAGTCAGCCATGCATGCCAGACTGCTAACAGGCAAGACTTCCGTGTCCTCACCAATAGGACGACTGACCATGCTGTCCTCCTCCTCCTCCTCATCCTCCTCCTCCCTGTCCTCAGGCCATCCCCGCTGAACAGACGGTATGACAGCTGTGTTTGTTGTACCGTCTATAGCGCATGAAAGTAGCTCCTGTTCTTCCTCCTCCTCCTCCTCATTGACTACCAACCACGATGAGAAGACATGAGGCTGGGCTGAGTGTAATCCCCCTGTATGGTTCCTTGCTCCATGTCCTCATGCTCTGCCTGCAATGCATCCTCTTTAATTGTGAGCAGAGAGGTTTACAGAACGCTGAGAAGCGGGATGGTGACGCTAATTATGGTGTCATTGCTGCTCACCATCTTGGTGCAGTCCTCAAGGTTTTGGAGGATGGTACATATGTCGGACATCCATGTCCACTCTTGAGGTCTTATGTGTGGAGTCTGAACTGAATATCGTCGGCCTTGTTGATGTTGGTAGTCAAAAATGGCCCTCTTCTGCTCTCAAAGCCTTTCCAACATAAGCAGCATAGAGTTCCAGCACGTGGGGACATCACACACCAGCAGTTGAGCTGGAAGCTGCAAACGCTGCTGAAGCACGGCAAGGGCAGCTGAAGCTGTAGCTGACTTTCTAAAATGAGCAGACAAACGGTGTACTTTCACTAGCAGATCCGGCAGCTCCGGGTAGCTTTTCAGAAAATGTTGAACCACGAGGTTAAGCACATGGGCCAAGCAAGGTACGTGTGTGAGCTCACCTTGCCTCAGAGCCGCCACCAGATTATGGCCATTGTCACATACGACCATGTCTGGCTGTAGGTTCAGCGGTGTCATCCAAACATCTGACTGCTCTTTCAGCGCTGTCCACAACTGTTCTGCATTGTGTGGTTTGTCACCTATGCAGATTAGCTTCAGCACAGCCTGTTGCTGCTTGACTGAGGCCGTGCTGCAGTACTTCCAGCTTCCGACTAATGTGTTGATTTCAGAGATGGAGGATGAAGAGGAGGAGGAGGTGCAGGAGCTGTAGATGGTGGGGGCAACCCTGATTGAGGTAGGGCCAGCAATCCTCAATGTGGGGAGGATGTGTTCTGTTGTGGATTCTGTTGTGGGTTCTGCTCTTGGGCTCCCTCTGGTGGTTATAAGTGGTAGTGCTGCTGTTTGTCCTTCACAGCAGTCATCAGGTGCTTCCACTTTGGACGGGGCTATTTAGTCTGGCTTCACCCTTTAGTGAGTGCCAGTTGTCCATTGTTTTTCTGGAGGATTCACATCTCTGCTTGGTTTCTCCTGCTGGATTGTCCAAATCATCAAATATAAGTCCTGGCTTTGTTTTTGCAGTCCACATGCAGTGGACTTTATAGTTCAGTGAATTGCTATGTTTTTTCTTGTCCAGCTTTGTCTGTGTAAGGATTTATTCAGCCAAGTTGGAAGCTCTGGAGTCGCAGAGTTACCCTCCATGCCTTTAGTTAGGTGTGGAGATTGTTGTATTCTCTGTGGTGGATTTTTGTAGTAATTTAATACTGACCGCACAGTACTCTGTCCTGTCTTTTCTTTCTAGGTAGCGTGGCCTCCTTTGCTAAATTCTGTCTTCAGTCTGCGTTTGTAATTTCCCTCTCCTCTCACAGTCAATATTTGTGGGGGGCTGTCTTTCCTTTGGGGATTTTCTCTGAGGCAAGATAGTTTTCCTGTTTCTTTCTTTAGGGGTAATTAGTCCTCCGGCTGTGACGAGGTGTCGAGGGAGTGACAGGAGCATCCCACGGCTACTATAGTTGCGGTGTTAAGTTCAGGGTCTGCGGTCAGTATAGAGGCCACCTACTCCAGAGCTCGTCCATGCTGCTCCTAGGCCACCAGATCATAACAGTACAACTGGCCAACAATGAGTTAACCGCATCTCAAAAGAAGGGAAAGAAAGTGCTGAGCCATTTTTTTTTCCTGTACTCTGTTGTGTTTTTATTTTTCCCTCTTCACCTCTGGGTGGCTCAAGAGTTAGGCGCTGACATGGATGTTCAGGGACTTGCTTCTTGGGTGGATCAACTTGCTGCTAGAGTACAGGGTATTTCTGATTATATCGTGCAGACTCCTGTTTTAGAGCCTAGAATTCCTACCCCCGATCTGTTTTTTGGGGACAGGTCCAAATTTTTGAGCTTTAAAAATAACTGTAAACTGTTTTTTGCTCTGAAGCCCCGTTCCCCTGGTGATCCCATCCAGCAGGTAAAAATTGTCATTTCTCTGTTGCGTGGTGACCCGCAGGATTGGGCATTTTCCCTGGAATCTGGGAATCCGGCCTTGCTTAATGTAGACACCTTTTTTCAGGCGCTTGGGTTATTGTATGATGAACCTAATTCTGTGGATCATGCTGAGAAAACCTTGTTGGCCCTGTGTCAGGGTCAAGAAGCGGCAGAATCATATTGCCAGAAATTTAGAAAATGGTCTGTGCTTACTAAGTGGAATGAGGATGCTTTGGCGGCAATTTTCAGAAAGGGTCTTTCTGAATCTGTTAAAGATGTTATGGTGGGCTTCCCCACGCCTGCAGGTCTGAGTGATTCTATGTCTTTGGCCATTCAAATTGATCGGCGCTTGCGTGAGCGCAGAGTTGTGCTCACTATGGCATTGTCTTCCGAGCGGAGTCCTGAGCCAATGCAGTGTGATAGGATTGTGTCTGGAGCTGGACGCCAGGGATTCAGACATCAGAATAGGTTGTGCTTTTACTGCGGCGATTCTGCTCATGTTATTTCTGATTGCCCTAAGCGTGCCAAGAGAATCGCTAATTCTGTTACTATCAGTACTGTACAACCTAAATTTCTGTTATCTGTGACCCTGATCTGCTCATTATCGTCATTCTCTGTCATGGCATTTGTGGATTCAGGCGCCGCTTTAAATTTGATGGACTTAGAATTTGCCAGACATTGTGGTTTTCCCTTACAGCCTTTGCGGAGTCCTATCCCTGAGGGGTATTTATGCTACACCATTGGCTAAAAATAAACCTCAGTTTTGGGCACAGTTAACCATGTGCATGGCGCCAGCCCATCAGGAAGATTGTCGTTTCCTGGTGTTGCATAATTTGCATGATGCTATTGTGCTGGGGTTTCCATGGTTACAGGTACATAATCCGGTGTTGGATTGGAAATCTATGTCTGTGACTAGTTGGGGTTGTCAGGGGGTTCATGATGACGTTCCTCTGATGTCAATTTCCTCCTCCCCCTCTTCTGAAATTCCTGAGTTTCTGTCAGATTTCCAGGATGTTTTCGATGAGCCCAAGTCCAGTTCCCCTCCACCGCATAGGGACTGTGATTGTGCTATTGACTTGATTCCAGGCTGAAAGTTTCCTAAGGGCCGACTTTTCAACCTGTCTGTGCCTGAACATGCCACCATGCGGAGCTATGTAAAGGAGTCTTTGGAGAAGGGGCATATTCGGCCATCTTCTTCTCCATTCGGAGCAGGTTTTTTTTTTGTTGCCAAGAAGGATGGCTCCTTGAGACCCTGTATTGATTATCGCCTCTTGAATAAGATCACGGTCAAATTCCAATACCCTTTGCCTTTGCTTTCTGATTTGTTTGCCAGGATTAAGGGGGCTAGTTGGTTTACTAAGATTGACCTTCGAGGGGCATATAATCTTGTTCGTATTAAGCAGGGTGACGAATGGAAAACTGTGTTTAATACACCCGAGGGCCATTTTGAATATCTTGTGATGCCATTCGGACTCTCTAATGCCCCATCTGTGTTTCAGTCCTTCATGCATGATATTTTTTGGAATTATCTTGATAAATTCATGATTGTATATTTGGATGATATTTTGATTTTTTCAGATGATTGGGAGTCTCATGTGAAACAAGTCAGGATGGTATTTCAGGTCCTTCGTGATAATGCCTTGTTTGTGAAGGGGTCTAAGTGCCTCTTTGGAGTACAGAAGGTTTCTTTTTTGGGCTTCATTTTTTCTCCATCATCTATAGAAATGGATCCGGTTAAGGTTCAGGCCATTCATGATTGGATCCAGCCCACATCCGTGAAGAGCCTTCAGAAATTTTTGGGCTTTGCTAATTTTTATCGCCGTTTCATTGCCAACTTCTCCAGTGTGGTTAACCCCCTGACCGATTTGACGAGGAAGGGCGCTGATGTAGCTAATTGGTCCTCTGAGGCTGTTTCTGCCTTTCAGGAGCTTAAGCGCCGATTTACTTCTGCCCCTGTGTTGCGTCAGCCGGATGTTTCTCTTCCTTTTCAGGTTGAGGTTGACGCTTCTGAGATTGGGGCAGGGGCCGTTTTGTCTCAGAGGAATTCTGATGGTTCCTTGATGAAACCGTGTGCCTTCTTTTCTCGAAAGTTTTCGCCTGCGGAACGCAATTATGATGTCGGTAATCGTGAGTTGTTGGCTATGAAGTGGGCATTTGAAGAGTGGCGACATTGGCTTGAGGGGGCCAAGCACCGTATTGTGGTCTTGACCGATCATAAGAATCTGATTTACCTCGAGTCTGCCAAACGGCTGAATCCTAGACAGGCCCGATGGTCCCTGTTCTTCTCCCGTTTTGATTTTGTTGTCTCGTATCTTCCGGGTTCTAAGAATGTTAAGGCTGATGCCCTCTATAGGAATTTTTCGCCAGATTCCCCTGGGGTCCTTGAGCCGGTCGGCATTCTGAAGGAGGGGGTGATTCTTTCTGCCATCTCCCCTGATTTAAGACGGGTTCTTCAGGAATTTCAGGCTGATAAACCTGACCGCTGTCCAGTGGGGAAACTGTTTGTTCCTGATAGATGGACTAGCAAAGTGATTTCTGAGGTTCACTGTTCTGTGTTGGCTGGCCATCCTGGGATTTTTGGTACCAGAGATTTGGTTAGTAGGTCATTTTGGTGGCCTTCTTTGTCACGGGATGTGCGCTCCTTTGTGCAGTCCTGTGGGACTTGTGCGCGGGCCAAACCTTGCTGCTCACGAGCCAGTGGGTTGCTTTTGCCTTTGCCGGTCCCTGAGAGGCCTTGGACGCATATTTCTATGGATTTTATTTCAGATCTTCCGGTTTCCCAGAGGATGTCGGTTATCTGGGTGGTTTGTGACCGGTTTTCTAAGATGGTTCATTTGGTACCTTTGCCTAAATTACCTTCCTCTTCTGAGTTGGTTCCGTTGTTTTTTCAGCATGTGGTTCGTTTGCATGGCATTCCGGAGAATATTGTGTCTGATAGAGGTTCCCAGTTTGTTTCCAGGTTTTGGCGGGCCTTTTGTGCTAGGCTGGGCATTGATTTGTCTTTTTCTTCCGCATTTCATCCTCAGACAAATGGCCAAACCGAGCGAACTAACCAGACTTTGGAAACTTATTTGAGATGCTTTGTGTCTGCCGATCAGGATGATTGGGTAGCTTTTTTGCCATTGGCCGAGTTTGCCCTTAATAATCGGGCTAGTTCTGCTACCTTGGTTTCACCTTTTTTTGTAATTCTGGGTTTCATCCTCATTTTTCTTCGGGGCAGGTTGAGCCTTCTGATTGTCCTGGGGTGGACTCTGTGGTTGACAGGTTGCAGCAAATTTGGGCTCATGTTGTGGACAATTTGGTCTTGTCTCAGGAGGAGGCTCAGCGTTTTGCTAACCGTCGGCGGCGTGTGGGTTCCCGGCTTCGGGTTGGGGATTTGGTCTGGTTGTCTTCCCGTCATGTTCCTATGAAGGTTTCTTCCCCTAAGTTCAAGCCTCGGTTTATTGGTCCTTATAGGATTTCTGAGATTATCAATCCAGTGTCTTTTCGTTTGGCCCTTCGAGCCTCTTTTTCCATCCACAATGTTTTTCATAGATCTTTGTTGCGGAAATATGTGGTACCCGTCGTTCCCTCTTTTGATCCTCCTGCCCCGGTGTTGATTGATGGGGAGTTGGAGTATGTTGTTGAGAAGATCTTGGATTCTCGTTTTTCAAGGCGGAGGCTTCAGTATCTTGTCAAGTTGAAGGGTTATGGCCAGGAGGATAATTCTTGGGTTGTTGCCTCTGATGTTCATGCTGACGATTTGGTTCGTGCCTTCCATTTGGCTCATCCTGATCGGCCTGGGGGCTCTGGCGAGGGTTCGGTGACCCCTACTCAAGGGGGGGGTACTGTTGTGAATTCTGTTCTTGGGCTCCCTCCGGTGGTTATAAGTGGTAGCGCTGCTGTCTGTCCTTCACAGCAGTTATCAGGTGTGTCCACTCTGGACTGGGCTATTTAGTCTGGCCTCACCCTTTAGTCAGTGCCAGTTGTCCATTGTATTCTGGAGGATTCACATCCCTTCATGGTTTCTCCTGCTTCCTGGTCTTTTCACCAAGATAAGTTCTGCTTGTTTTGCAGCCCACATGTTGTGGGCCTCATTGTTCAGTGCATTTTATGTTTTTTCTTGTCCAGCTTAATCTGTGTAAGGATTTGTGCAGTCAAGCTGGAATCTCTGGAGAGGCAGATATACC
This sequence comes from Ranitomeya variabilis, assembly GCF_051348905.1. Classification (NCBI taxonomy): domain Eukaryota; kingdom Metazoa; phylum Chordata; class Amphibia; order Anura; family Dendrobatidae; genus Ranitomeya; species Ranitomeya variabilis. The sequence continues at coordinate 212,452,647 of NC_135233.1, forward strand.
CTCCATATCTTTAGTTAGATGTGGAGTTTTTTGTATTTTCTGTGGTGGATATTTCCTAGTATTTTAATACTGACCGCATAGTTCTCTGTCCTATCTTTCCTATTTAGCTAGATTGGCCTCCTTTGCTAAAACCTGTTTTCAGCCTGTGTATGTTTTTTCCTCTCCTCTCACAGTCAATATTTGTGGGGGGCTGCCTATCCTTTCGGAATTTTCTCTTTGGCGAGATAGTTTTCCCTTTTCTATCTATAGGGTTAATTAGTCCTCCGGCTGTGTCGAGGTGTCTAGGATCAGTAGGTACATCCCACGGCTACTTCTAGTTGCGGTGTTAAGTTCAGGGTCCGCGGTCAGTATAGATACCACCTTCTCCAGAGTACATCCAATGCTACTCTTGGGCCACCAGATCATAACAGTGGAAGGCCTGTCGGTCCCTATTATACTATTTCAACTGTGGTGAAATCGATGCAACTTTATTGGTGCTTGTGTAACAAGGGGCACCAGGGTGGTAGTCCAGACCGAGCTCACCCACTAAACACAGTGCAGAAGCCAGAGATCACAATGGTTGCAGAAGCCAGAGATCACAAAAAGTCCACATGCTGGAATCTGGGCGCGTGTAACCCCTTCAGCGTGGGTCCCTCCCGAAGTCTTGGAGACCCGTGGTGCAGTCCTTTAGTACTTATTTCGTAGTCCTTCAGAGTCCAGGGCAACAGTTCTCTCGTTTCTGGAGCCCTGGCAGTTCCCTGTGTATAATGTCTGTCTGCGCTTGCCAAAGATTTGGGCAGGACTAAGGAAGCATCAGCTTCCTCTCTCCTGGTGGCTCTAGATCCAGCCCCCTTATTTAACTACTTCTGTCCCTAACTAGACAGGCATTAAAGGGGAAACATCCACATTGTATTACAGTACACTACAAAGCATGAAACACATGTATAACATTACAGGTACAAAACATATATACATAAGAAGTGCACAGGGAGTCACAAGAGAGGAGGAGAGGGCAGTACTGAGGGGACCGGCCAACTCCTTACATCTGCCACTAATTTGTGTTAATGTGTTACTTCCTGGTTGGGTGTCCATCTGCTGGGTTGGCTGTAGTGGAGGATGTGGTGGCCCTATTATACTATTTCCACTCTTATGAAATTGGTGCCACTTTGTTGGTGTCTGCCATTAATTTTTGTTAATGTGTAGACTCCTGGTTGGGTCTCCTTCGTTTGTTGCCTGTAGCAGTAGGCCTTCGAGACCGGCAGGCCTCCACTTCCTTGGAGTCAACTACCCATGTTACTTTCCTTAGATTTTTCTGACAATAGTAATCTACAAAATTTATAAAAGCAGGTTTATGAAAGCAGGTTGAGCAGTTGCATGTGGTATCAGGGTTCCCAGCACAGCAGGCCTAAACCGATCCCTCACCCACCTTGTTTAAACTGACGTTCAATTAAAAGCTGTAAATGATGGCCCAGACCCTGATACCTCATGCATGGCTGATTGCTCCGGTGCATTTCTAAAATTTGTACTGTCTGTGAGTTGAGGCCACTTTCCTGCTTTCTGCCCCTCATTTGATGTGTTTTGGCAGCTTTTGGACCCATTTGAAGGTGTTGTGTATGTGTTTGTTTTTGCCTCCCATTGACTTGAATGGCTTTCGGCTGTGTTTGGGGAATATTCGCCTAATTAATCGGCGAATATTGCAAATTCGTAATCCGAACCGAACATTGAAATATTCGCTCATCTTTACTTAGAACGTGGATCTAACAAAGGGGCAACCCAGTAGTCAGCACTATTTCGAATCATACCTTTACAGGGATCATGTTGCAGATAGTGCAGCAAGAAGGCACTCATATGTCGAGCTCTTCCATGAGGTCCAAGCCCATGCTGTGTTGGTGGCTGGGTAAACCTGATGCTTGTTTCCTCCATCCCCTCCTGCAAGCCATGAACAACAGAGAGGAGAGGGTTATCCTCTTCATCTGACAGTTGCTCGCCCATCACCTCTTCCTCCTCGATTTGTTCCTTGGATCTTGCACCTTCGTTTGTCTGTTATCACCAGCCCCCCCCCCCCCTCGATTGCAGTAATCCACCTTCCCTTAGCACACGCATGTGTGACGACTGCCTGGAACTTTGAGACAATGTTTTCCCTTCCTCCTCTTCCTCTGAGATACGACTGGAAAAGTGATGCTGATGACTGACTGATAATTATCTTAGTAGCCATTTTGAAACTGAGAAGAAGGGTGCAGAGGTTCTTAATCTGTACCCAGCCTGTAATTGTTATATGCGCCATGTCCATACTGCGTTGGCCCAGGCTATACATCATAACATACTGCGTCAGGGCTCAGTGCTGCTGCCACAGTTGCTGGAATTCCACCGTAGAAGGCATAGGTTTAGGAGGAAGCAGAAGCAGTGGAGAAAGTCTGAAATACAGAAGTTTGTCCTGCAAGCCTTGGGGATTCCACGACTTGTGGAGCAGTCCCTTCTCGTCTACCCCCTTGGCCATACTTAATCGTACGAGTGTCTGTGGTGGAATGCACCCTAACAGACATAGATTTAATTAAGGAACAGGTGTAGTGCAGGCACACCTTTCTTAGAAAAGTAATGGTGACTTGGCAACTGTTACTGGTGGAATATGGCGGCCATCAGCTTTTGGAAACCGTCTGTATCTACCAGGTGGAAAGACAGCATTTCTGTGGCCAACAGATTGGAGATGGTGGAGCTCAACCTTGTAACTTTGTCATGTGTAGGAGTAAACAATCTTTTACGTGACCACAACTGCAGGACTGAGTGCTGCCTGCAGTGCTGAGAGAGGCCGGAGTACAGTGAACCGGACAAACTGTTGGACTGTGAGTGAGGTACAGATGGAGATATTACGATGGATTGATAAAGTTGTGGTGTGCTCATTCTCGGAGATTAGTAAAAAACAGCAGGCATGTCCACTTCTATAACAGCTGATGGCGGGTCCTCACTGAGCCTGACTGGAGCAGGTAAAGAAACAGAGGTTCTGTTGTTGAGACCTGCATCACAATACTTGGCACGGTATTAGAGGAGGAGGAAAAGGCAGCAGATGCGGTTGATGAGGCGGCTGATGGTTGTTGAGGTCCGCTAGTCTGCATTTTATCACAGTAGGATTGCTAGCATAACGCATGTTGATTGCGCATGTGAAAGTTCATGCATGTAGTAGTCAAATTATTGCATTTTTTTTCTCTACTCAGTTATTTTTGCAAAGTTGGTAGATATTGTGAGTTGGCTAATTCTTTACGGTGTCAAAAAAGGCCAGGATAGGCAACCCTTGCACCCCTTTGTACTGCAGACCTGAATCACGTTTGTAACTGCCCCAATTTTATTTTTACTGTGCAGCAGCTAAAATCACAGAACAATTTCACTTTCACTAAATGACAATGTGTGTTATGGCGTGCTGAATCCTGTTAGCAACTGCAAAGAATTCTTGTTTTTACTGGACAAGAGCTCCAGTCACAGAACAATTTCACCACCACTAAATGACAATGTGAGTTATGTCGTGCAGAATCCTGTTAGCAACTGCAAAAATATAATTTTTTTACAGCAAAAAAATAGCTCTGCGCACAGCTGAATTTCGCTACCACTAAATGATGACAAGGTGAGATATGGTGTGCTGAATCCCATTAGCAACTGCAAAAATTAGCACCTGCAAAAAAAATTTGTTTTTTTTACTGGGCAACAGCTCAAATCACAGAACAATTTCACCACCACTAAATAACAATGTGAGTTATGTCGTGCTAAATCCTGTTAGCAACTGCAAAAATATAATTTTTTTCAGCAAAAAAACAGCTCTGAACACAGCTGAATTTCACCGCCACTAAATGACAAGGTGAGATATGGTGTGCTGAATCCCATTAGCAACTGCAAAAATGTTTTTTTTACAGCAAAAAATACAGCTCTGTACAAAGCTGAATTTCACCGCCACTAAATGACAAGTTGAGATATCGTGTGCTGAATCACTTTAGCAACTGGAAAAAAGTAGTTTTTTTTTTAACTGCAAAACAGCTCTGCACACAGCTGAATTTCCCCACCACTAAATAAATGACAAGGTGAGATATGGCGTGCTGAATCACGTTAATAACTGCCCCTAATTTTTATTTTTACTTGGCGACAGCTCAAATCACTGAACAATGTCACTGCCACTAAACGACAAGGTAAGATATGGCATCCTAAATCCCGTGAGCAACTGTAAAAAATATTTTTTTTACTGTAAAACATCTGCACAAAGCTGAATTTCACCACCGCTAAATGACAAGGGTGAGATATGGCGTGCTGAATCACGTTAGCAACTGCAAACATTTTTTTTTTTACTGTAAAACCACTCTGTACACAGCTGAATTTCATCGCCACTAAATGACAAGGTGGGATATGGCGTGCTGTATCATGTTTAGCAACTGAAAAATAAGATTTTGAAAGGTCTACTCGTACATAGAGCACAATACAAGCAGTGCAACACACTTCTAAGAAATGTGCCCTGCTGTATTGGTCTGTGGACCCCAGTTATGGCACAGACAAAAAAATATGCTATAAGGTCTATTTTACAGCTACACAGGACACTAACTATCTAAAGTATGTGACTTTGAAACAACCGCCTAGATAACTAGCTAAAATCTAGTAGCACCTAGGCCCAGCGTCAGGAGAAGCCTCTCTGTACTGTGCTAGTGACAAAATGTCGCTAAAACAAGATGTCTTCTCTCTTTATTTAGAGAGGGACATGTAATTTCAGCAGCCAATGGCATAAGCCGTTGTCAGGACATTGGTAATGTTTCCTGCACCCTGATTGGCTAGCCGAAAAGGGCACACATAAAGTTAGAAATTTTTTTTTTTTTTGCAAGCATGCCGCTACTGTGAGCACTTCCCACACCCTACCCTCATTAAATGCGAGCCCCATGCTCATCATGTACCACCACTATCCTAGCCAAAGTGCTCAAAATACTTTAGTGGCAAGGCACATATTTTCCTGCACTTTTTAATGAATGTTTTTTCCGATTTTATAAAAATTTGCTCGTGTTTCCGATCACGATTCTGAATCTGCCATATTTGTGCTGAATTTATGTTCGTTTTTCAAACATATTCACTCATCCCTACTCTTCATGACATTGGGACATCTTACTCCTGCACAACCATCATTAAGATTGGTGTATGAAACTCCAGTCTTAATGAACCGTGACCCAAGAGGAACATTAATTGGACGATGCATGGCATTTCTGTGTCAGATGTTGCCTTTATTTTGGTAATATTTGGAATTATTTTAGGTAATTAAGACGCTATAGTGGTATTAGTTGGATACTATATTAGGACAATGTCATTACCTTGTGGTTTTATTTGTACACCTTATTATGATGTTGTTTAGACACTGCATTGGCAGCATTTAGTTCGGTTTAAAGGAATCGATATTTGCGCATTGTAGGACAGACGTATTTAGGTGTTTTGGGGGTCAGTATTACAGTATTAATAGAATTTATTTGTTTTACTCATATAGTGCAATTCATTCTAAAGTGCCTTATAGAGATTATCAACACTGTCTACATTGGGGCTCACAATCTACATGTCTTTGGAGTGTGCGATGAAACCAAAGAACCCGGAGGAAACCCACACAAACTTGGGAAGAACATACAAACCCCTTGCACATGTTTTCCTTGGTGGGATTTGAACCTAGGACCCAAGCGTTGCAAAGCAACAGTGCTAACCACTGAGCCACTATGCTGCCCACTGAGCTACACTAACAGGTATCTTTTATTTTTCAAATATTGGGAATACTAGTTTTTGAATGGCAACAGTTGTCAAATCTCTCAAATTTTCTGGGACTTTTTTTTTAAAAACTTTTCCAGGAAATTTGAGGAATTCCCAGCTTGAAAGGTGTAGACTTTATCTAAATTGCTGCACAGTTTTGGGGGTAGAATGAGATTCTGATAGGAGAATAAGATAAACAATGCTGATATCAGGAAAAGGGTCAGGTTGGGAGACCGGGGAGATATGCAACTCTACAGAAGAGGAGGATATACTGATGGAGGTTTTCCCTATGGATGGGTATATGAATTATCTGCAATATGACTTTACCTTGTGTACTTACCTTATGATTGTTTCTTTTTCATGGCTGCTGAGTTATCATCATTATTAATGGGATGTACCTAGGAATTCCTATGTCATTTGATGTCTCTACACTAATTTGACATTTTTCATTTTTATTTAGATGTGCATATGTGGTGTATCAACCAATGTTGCTTTTGTTTCTATTATTATTATTTACTACGATAAAAACTAGCTCTGATATCTCAGTAAATTGCAAACACTGATGATAATTTCTCTTATGTTTATCTCGCATGTATTTGTACTGAAAAGGCCATCTTTCCCTTTTAACCTATCCATTTGCATGCTTTCCATGACAGTTGTGCATATAATCCCCCTTTTTAGTGTTGTAATCTTTTTAACTTAAAGGATACATTTTTTTTTAATCTGCCATTTGTTTCTCCTCTTTGTATGTGGTGGGTAGAAGATAAAGATGTACTGATGAGAAGAGGTAGATGACATGTGAGGAGGAAGACGTGCTGCTGAGATGAGGATGTGCTGCTGATGAATGGCAGACGAAGTTCTTCTGGACAGGACAGGAGGAGGAAGTGTTATTGGGCAAGAGAAGCGGAGGAAGTGCTGTTGGGCAGGAGAGGAAGAGAAGGGCTGCTAGGCAGGAGAGGAGGAGGAAGTGCTGCTGTGTAGGAGAGGGGGAACAAATGCTCCTGGGCAGGAGAGGAGGAGGAAGGAAAGTGCTGCTAGGCAGGAGAAGGGGGGAATTGCTGCTTATGACAAGAGAAAGACATGCTGCTGGGCAGGAGAGAAAAAGGAATTGCTGCTAGGCAGAAGAGAAGGAAGTGTGGCTGGACAGGAGAGGGGGAAGAAATGCTGCCGGGCAGGAGAAGGGGGAATTGATGCTTATGACAGGAGGAGGAAATGCTGCTGGGCAGGAGAGGATGAACCCAAAGAAAAAAGCCTGGACACGAGGTCAAAAAACAATAAAACATTATTATGATTAAAATACCTTTATTAAAAGCGGTATATAGTAAACACAAGAAGAAGAGCCCGCACAAGTAATAGCACATAAATCATGAAAGTTACAGTGTATCACATATATTAAATAAAAGACCACCTCACTAGATAAAATCAGATAAAATTGGAAAGAATTAAATGAATTATGTTACCAATATATCACCAATGTAGTTTGACTTACCAGAAACCACAGAGACAACCTGCCTCACATAACAACAAGAATTATATATATATATATATATATATATACACTCACTGGCCACTTTATTAGGTACACCATGCTAGTAACGGGTTGGACCCCTTTTGCCTTCAGAACTGCCTCAATTCTTCGTGGCATAGATTCAACAAGGTGCTGGAAGCATTCCTCAGAGATTTTGGTCCATATTGACATGATGGCATCACACAGTTGCCGCAGATTTGTCGGCTGCACATCCCTGATGCGAATCTCCCGTTCCACCACATCCCAAAGATTTCATGTTGTTTACGCCAAATTCTGACCCTACCATCCGAATGTCGCAGCAGAAATCGAGACTCATCAGACCAAGCAACGTTTTTCCAATCTTCTACTGTCCAATTTCGATGAGCTTGTGCAAATTGTAGCCTCAGTTTCCTGTTCTTAGCTGAAAGGAGTGGTACCCGGTGTGGTCTTCTGCTGCTGTAGCCCATCTGCCTCAAAGTTCGACGCACTGTGCGTTCAGAGATGCTCTTAGGCCTACCTTGGTTGTAACGGGTGGCGATTTGAGTCACTGTTGCCTTTCTATCAGCTCGAACCAGTCTGCCCATTCTCCTCTGACCTCTGGCATCAACAAGGCATTTCCGCCCACAGAACTGCCGCTCACTGGATTTTTTTTCTTTTTTGGACCATTCTCTGTAAACCCTAGAGATGGTTGGGCGTGAAAATCCCAGTAGATCAGCAGTTTCTGAAATACTCAGACCAGCCCTTCTGGCACCAACAACCATGCCACGTTCAAAGGCACTCAAATCACCTTTCTTCCCCATACTGATGCTCGGTTTGAACTGCAGGAGATTGTCTTGACCATGTCTACATGCCTAAATGCACTGAGTTGCCGCCATGTGATTGGCTGATTAGAAATTAAGTGTTAACAAGAAGTTGGACAGGTGTACCTAATAAAGTGGCCAGTGAGTGTATATATATATATATATATATATATATATATATATACAGTACAGACCAAAAGTTTGGACACACCTTCTCATTTAAAGATTTTTCTGTATTTTCATGACTATGAAAATTGTACATTCACACTGAAGACACTAAAACTATGAACTAACACAACTAACACATGTGAAATTATATGCTTAACAAAAAAGTGTGAAACAACTGAAATTATGTCTTATATTCTAGGTTCTTCAAAGCAGCCACCTTTTGCTTTGATGACTGCTTTGCACACTCTTGGCATTCTCTTGATGAGCTTCAAGAGGTAGTCACCGAGAATGGTTTTCACTTCACAGGTGTGCCCTGTCAGGTTTAATAAGTGGGATTTCTTGCCTTATAAATGAGATTGGGACCATCAGTTGTGTTGAGCAGAAGTCTGGAGGATACACAGCTGATAGTCCTACTGAATAGACTGTTAGAATTTGTATTATGGCAAGAAAAAAGCAGCTAAGTAAAGAAAAACAAGTGTCCATCATTACTTTAAGAAATGAAGGTCAGTCAGTCCGAAAACTTGGGAAAACTTTGAAAGTGTCCCCAAGTGCAGTGGCAAAAACCATCAAGCATTACAAAGAAACTGGCTCACATGAGGACCGCCCCAGGAAAGGAAGACCAAGAGTCACCTCTGCTTCTGAGGATAAGTTTATCCAAGTTACCAGCCTCAAAAATCGCAGGCTAACAGCAGCTCAGATTAGAGACCAGGTCAATGCCACACAGAGTTCTAGCAGCAGACACATCTCTACAACAACTGTTAAGAGGAGACTTTGTGCAGCAGGCCTTCATGGTAAAATAGCTGCTAGGAAACCACTACTAAGGACAGGCAACAATCAGAAGAGACTTGTTTGGGCTAAAGAACACAAGGAATGGACATTAGACCAGTGGAAATCTGTGCTTTGGTCTGATGAGTCCAAATTTGAGATCTTTGGTTCCAACCACCGTGTCTTTGTGCGACGCAGAAAAGGTGAACGGATGGACTCTACATGCCTGGTTCCTACCATGAAGCATGGAGGAGGAGGTGTGATGGTGTGGGGGTGCTTTGCTGGTGACACTGTTGGGGATTTATTCAAAATTGAAGGCATACTGAACCAGCATGATTACCACAGCATCTTGCAGCAGCATGCTATTCCATCTGGTTTGCGTTTAGTTGGACCATCATTTATTTTTCAACAGGACAATGACCCAAAACACACCTCCAGGTTGTGTAAGGGCTATTTGACCAAGAAGGAAAGTGATGCAGTGCTACGCCAGATGACCTGGCCTCCACAGTTACCAGACCTGTGGGCTGGAAATTCAAATGCCTGTATATCGGTGGTCTCAAGTGCGGCACACGCCCCGACGCGCCTTTCAGAATTGCTCCTTCATCAGGGAAATGAATTTATTTCCCTCATTTTCTTGGTGTCCATTGTCACTAAATTTTTTTCTTCATTATTTCTTCAATTGGTGCTATATTGGTAACATAATTCATTAAATTTTTACCAATTTTATCTGGTGAGGTGGTTTTTTATTTAATGTATGTGATACACTGTAATTTTCATGATTAATGTGATATTATTTGTGCGGGCACTTCTTGTGTTTATAGTACTATATACCGCTATTAATAAAGATATTTTAACCGTAATAATGTTTTATTGTTTTTTTTACCTTGTGTTCGGGTTTTTCTTTGGGTTCACACTAATTTCCGAATGGTCTGCCATTCTTTCTTATATAACAGATGTTTGTCACTCACTGCATATAAATCTGCCATCAAGTTTTTTATCACTTGTGGTTGACATCCATTGTTGAGTTCAGTGCATGTTTTAAATGGGCAGGAGAGGAGAATGAACTATGGTTGAGTAGAAAAGGAGGATGTGTTGCTGTGCAGGAGAAGAGGAGGAAGTGCTGTTTGGCAAGAAAGGAGGAAGAAGTGCTTCTGGGCAGAAAAGGAGGAGGAAGTGTTTCTGGGCAGGAGGAGAGGGGGAAGTGCTGCTGGGTAGGAGGAGGAGGATAGATATGCTTTGCAGGAGAGGAGGAGGATGTGCCGCTGGACAAGAGAGAAGCAGGAAGTGCTTTTGGCAGGAGAGAAGAAGGAAGTGCTGCTGGGCAAGACAGCGGGGCAATTGCTGCTTATGACAAGAGGAACAAGGGCTGCTGGGCAGGAGAGGAAGAGGACTTGCTGCTGGGCAAAAGAGGAGGAGGACCTGCTGTTGGGCAAGAGGGGAGGAGGAAGTGCTTCTGGGTAGGAGAGGGGGAGAAAATGCTGCTGGGAAGGATAGGAGTTGAAGATATGCTGTGCAGGAGAGGAGGAGGAAGTGCTTTTGGCAGGAGAGTAGGAGGAAGTGCTGCTGGGCAGGAGAGGGAGAAGAAATATGGCTGGGCAGGAGAGGGAGAATTGATGCTTATGACAGGAAGAGGAAATGCTGTTGGGCAGGAGAGGAGAAGGAAGTGTTGCTTGGACAGAAGAAGAGGAGGATTGTTGCTATGCAGGAAAGGAGGCGGAAGTGTTGCTGGGCAAGAGAGGAGGATGTGCTGCTGGGCAAGAGAGGAGGATGTGCTGCTGGGCAAAAGAGGAGGAACTGCTGCTGGGCAAAAGAGGAGGAAGTGCTGCTGGGCAGGAGAGGAGGAGTATCTGCTGCTGGGCAGGAGAGAAGGAGTATGTGCTGCTGGGCAGGAGAGGAGTATGTGCTGCTGGGCAGGAGAGAAGGAATATGTGCTGCTTGGGCAGGAGAGAAGTATGTCCTGCTTGGGCAAAAGAGGAGGAGGATGTGATGCTGGGCAGGAAAGGAGGAAGAAGTGCTTCTGGGTAGAAAAGGAGTAGAAAGTGTTACTGGGCAGGAGAAGAGGAGGAAGTGCTGCTGGATAAGAGGGGAGGATGAAGTGCTTCTGGGTAGGACAAGGGGAGGAAATTCTTCTGGGCTGGAAAGGTAGAGAAGAGATGCTTTGCAGGAGAGGAGGAGGATGTGCTGCTGGACAGGACTGTGGGGAAATAGCTGCTTATGACAAATTTAGGAAGTGCTGCTGGGCAGGAGAGGAGAAGTAAATGCTGCTGGGCAGGAGAGGAGGTTGTGCTGATGGGCAGGAGGAAGTGCTGCTGGGCAGGAGAAGGGGTGGACCTGCTGCAGGGCAAGAGAGGAGAATGTGCTGCTGGATAGGAGAGGAGGATATGCTGCTGGACAGGAGAGGAGGATATGCTGCTGGGCAGGAGAGGAGGATGTGCTGCTGGGCAGGAGAGGTGGATGTGCTGCTGGACAGGAGAGGAGAAGTGCTGCTGGGCAGATGAGGAGAATTTGCTGCTTAGGAAGAGAGGAGTACCTCCTGCTGGGCAAGAGGGGAGGAGGAAGTGCTTCTGGTAGGAGAGAGGGAGGAAATGCTTCTGGGAAGGAAAGGAGGAGATGAGATGTTGTGCAGGAGAGGAGGAAGATGTGCTGCTGAACAGGAGAGAAGGAGGGAGTGTTTTTGGCAGGACAGGGACAAGAAATACGGCTGTCCAGGAGAGGGGGAATTGATGCTTGTGACAGGAGGAGGAAATGCTGTTAGGCAGGATAGGAGAAGGAAGTGTTGCTTGGACAGAAGAAGAGGAGGATGTGCTGCTATGCAGTAAAGGAGGCGAAAGTGTTGCTGGGCAAGAGAGGAGGAGGTCCTGCAAGTCAATAGAGGAGGATGTGCTGCTGGGCAAAAGAGGAGGAAGAAGTGCTGCTGGGCAGGAGAGGAGGATGTGCTGCTGGGCAGGAGAGGAGGAGGATGTGCTGCTGGGCTGGAGAGGAGTAGGAAGTGCTGCTGAGCAGGAAATGAGGAAGAAGTGCTGCTGAGCAGGAGAGGAGGAGGAAGTGATTCTGGGCAGAAAAGAAGAGCTGCTGGGCAGTAGAGGAGGAGTAAGTGCTGCTGGGCAGGAGAAGGGTGAATTGCTGCTTATAACAGGAGGAAGAAGTGCTGCTGGGCAGGAGAGTAAAATGAAGTGGTGCTGGGCAGGAGAGGAGGAGGAGGTGCTGCTCTTGGGCAAGAGAGGAGGAAGTCCTGCTAAACAGGAGAGGAGGAAGATGTGCTGCTGGGCAAGAAAGAAGGAGGAAGTGCTTTTGGCAGGAGAGGAGGATGTACTGCTGGCAATGAGCAAAAGAAAGTGCTGATGGGGAGGAGTAGAAGGAAGTGCTGCAGGGATAAGTGGCTCATGTACTGATAGGCAAAAGGTGTGCTTTACATAAAAAAGGAAAATGTTATTGAATATACATTTAAAAGATGCACTGCCATAGGTATACAAATAGGAAAGATTATAACTGGCCAAGATATCCTGGAGATAAATAGGATATACATGGAAGTGCTTGAGAGGTAGGAATAATAATTTTACTGCACAGCCAAGGAAGCACAATCATATAGGTTGAAGCAATGATCGGTCTAAGGAAGAATCTGATACTAGGATTTTTTTACTTTGCATTTGCAAATGTTACTAACAGAGGATATATTTATGTGTGTGTGTCTATGTATATTTTATATAATATGCATATTTGCGGAATAATTAGAGACTAATGGCATACATGCTCTGTAGCTTTACAGAAGTGTTTACCAGCAGGGAAGGGCATTTGTGTCTTCTATACAAAATAAATAATTACATATCACCATGAAAAATGAATGCCTTGATACTAAGCCCACAAACACGATTTTAAAGAAGCAAACCTTATATATGCTGCACTTAAAATCCTGATTTGAGAATTGAAAAGATGAATCACAGCTGTTATACGATGCAAGCAACTAAACGGGCTGTCATTGTAAAATTGCGGCATGTGTGAACCAAAATTACTCTCAAATTGAGGAATTTCTCATAAATAATAGCAATGTCTTTAAAATGTATCTATTTCTTAAATCTCTTAAATTAATTATTGTTTGTGCTTTATATCTGTATTTTTTATTGTTACATATGTTTTTCAAACAAACCTTTTTATATTTGCCCAAAGCTTTTCATGTAAAATATTTTGACCTGGTCTTTGACTAATGTTTTTTATTTAGCAGAAAATGATGATTAATCAAAAAAACAGTCATTCTTTTTTCTTATTTATTTCTTCTGTAGAAGGAATAGTCTGATTATTCCAAACTTAAATGATGCTTTCAATAGCTGCTCATAATGCTTGCACGTCATCCAGTGGAAAAATTATCCTAAAAGGAGAAAGGTTGCCTAAAATAACATCCTATATCCTTCTTCTAGCATAACTTAAATATAATATCTGCCAGCAGGAATTTTAATCCCAAAATTCTAAAATGAATATTTACAGTCGACTTTGCCGTTGAATGAATAACCAAGAGCATTGAAAAGGAGCGTGAAGGGTTAATCGTCTGAGTTTCCTTCAAAGCGGAAAAAAATAGTTTAAGCCGATTGCAAGGCTCAAAGTCGCTGGCCAGATTTCTCAGCAGTTCCACAGACACACTCGGAAATTAATTCATGACGACAGGAGAAATTCAAAGAGTGCGATTTTGAGTTGCTCTCGTGAGAATTCATGGCCGCCATGTCGCCTCCTGTCTTTAATTGACGAATGGAGAGCGTTTTAACCAAAATAGGTTTTACCCATTTACCTTTCGAAATCAAAGGATCCGACCCACCAATGTCTATCAATCTCCCTACAATCCAATAGTGCTACAATTGCGCTATTGTCATCTCCTTACTGATACTCACTGGCAGTAAAAAATGTATTTGTATATTTATTATTAAACTAGTTATTTTTTACTTCTCTTTTTATTCTATTGTTTATGCGTGCGTTATTGAATCTATTTTGCTTAAGATAACTGTTTTCCGAGAACGTTAGGATCACAAGCGCATATTTTCAGACTTCAAGTTCTCTAAACAAATTCTTTTGTCGCTTTTCATTATGTGTTTTACTTGTTTGGAAAAATGACAATGGAATCAAACTAAATTGCAACGTTAGTCGTTACTAATCTATATCTGATTCTTATCCTTTATCACCTAAAAAATAGTAGATAAATGCAAACTTTAAAAATGTATAACAATATTATGTATGTGCTTTTTTATTATACAACTTTCCGTTTTGTTTTGTTATATCTTTTTAAAGAATTCATTACCATATGTCCCTTTTGTGTAATGTATTACGTAGCTGGAAAAAAAATAAAATGGAGTCTAAACATCTGCAATTGTAACCCCTTCCAACCAATTTGTGTTGCTCTTCTCTTCCTCAAAACCGTTGCTTATCATCACGTCTTTCCCCGCCAATTAACAGACCGCTATGGACCCTCATTAATAAACTGAATTCAAGGAAACAAGGTTGATCTGAAAATTTCCTCAAATTGACCGTTAACCATATTTGTCTTTGTTTTCCAAAAATAGTGCGATAGTTAAAAGTTTTGCATTTCAATCTAGACATGCATAGGTAACAGTAGCTAAGAAAACAGCATAGAAAACAAATAACATAACGTTAGCTTACTTTATATTTAGCGTTTTTGTTCTTCTTCGGAAGAAGGTTTGAATATGTCCAGATCTGAAGACGTTCGTTATCGCTTGCAAAGTGAAACTGGCAAAAAAAAAAAGCGGAGCTTGAATACAATATTTTACTCTAATTGTTCCATCCCATTAAAAGAAAAGAAAAGATAGCCTTGATTTATGCTATGGAGGGCACACACAAATCCTGTTTTGAGGTTTGCCGTTAGCTGCGATGAGTGAAAGTGTAAAGCTTAGAATCCCTTGTAGTTATTCAGTTTAATATTATTTACCTCATTGGTCCCTACAATCACGTGATCAAATGAAAAAGAAAAAAATAGAAAATGTCTCTTCGGAAAATATACGGCCTGCAAACAACAAAGGATAGTTTAAAAAAAACAAAAAAAATAAAGGACTATACATTACGTAAAATTTACAGGGTACATTCATATTAAAAATAATAATCCGAGAAAGCAAATATTATTTGTATTTATTGTTTATAATTGTTTTATTGGTGTTGTTGTTGAAAAAAAAAAATGATTGTGATCAGTGTCATTCTACTAAGAATCCCATTGATCAGCTGAAATGTATAAATGAATCTGACAGCAACTGTTAAATTTCCCTACAGCACAACTACAGGAAAAATGAGGTATTACACACAGCCTCCACTGTTACTGGGCAAATAAGGCAATATTTTGATTAGTCTTTTCTCAGGATCACGTAAAAAAAAAAAAAGAGACTAAATATCCATTTTCAATGTAGATATATGAAAAAGAGTGAAATGATTGAATATGAATACAATGCGTCAGGAAAAAGACGAAAATGTGAAAGGGCTGTCAGCATAGATTTTTTTCATGGATTATATACAGTATATTCATTCATTTGTTATTTATCGTTTTTTTGTAGACGCTTAGAAAATTCAAATGCATTTTTGCCTTTTATTCCATTTTTGTGATTTAAGAAGTTTTTGCATCGAGAGATCACGAAAAATACAATGTACTTTTGTCAATTCAAGGTTTTTAGCTGGGACCAGAAATAACAGGAATCGCTCGTCGAAAAAACTACTCTGATTTCATGTATACAACGTTTTACAATTTTCGACAGCTTTGCAATATTGGTCCATTTAACCCAAAAATGATTAATTCTTGCAACAAACGTAGCCATAGGAGAGCCAGTGCTCCCTGGAAGATGTATTTTTTGTTTATATATGAGTTGAAAAACTTGTAATATTTTTTTTCTTGGGGAGGTGGGGTTGGGGATGATTAAAAATAAGCAGTTGTCCCAATTTTTTTTCTTTTGCTTTACCTTTATTCCACCAGTCAGAACAATTCTAGTGATACCAAGTTTTTATAGTTTATTTTGTGCTTTGCTACTTTTGCACAAATAATGTTTTGTGTCGCTCACCATATTCACATTGTTTTTCTATCAAAAGAGCTATATGAGGACTTGGGGTTTTTGTGGGATGAGCTGATATTTTCATTGGTACCCTTTTGGCCATTTTGGGGAATGTATGATTTTCGATGGCTTTTTTTTAACTCAACTTTTTGGGTAGAGGAAAAAAACACAATTCTGGCAATATTTGTATTTATTTATTACATGTTCTCCATATGAGTTAAATCCCATGATATTTCTATTCTGTACGTGAAGTTGTTACAGCCGTGGTAGATTGCTGACCGGAACTATATTGAAACCAGCCTTTGGCAACAGGGTCTGACAGGAGGACTATGATTTAGTGCAGTGGAAGTCATTATTAAGCCCACAGGTGCCATTTTTAAGCATTAGCTTCCTGCGACCGTGTTGCAGGGGGAAAATGGGCTATCAGAGGAAGCATTCTTCTGCTTTCTAACAAATAGATGCTATAGTTGCTGTATAGTTCTCTACCCAGAGTCCATAAATTTTCCTCTTAGAGGCTTTCTTCCCTCCTTTGATCTCTTGGGTAATCTGTGTGGAACCCGGTTGCCTAAAAAAAAAAAAATAAATAAATATACGAAAGATATATTTTATGACTTATGTAGACCCTTGGCTATAACTGTAAAGATCCACAAGCCAAAAAGTCAAATGAGAAATTTTCAGCTGTACAATTTTATACTATATTGAGTTAATTTTAGGAGGATCCAAATCAAAGTTTACAGGTTAAAGAGTTTGTCCAGAATTGCCAAAGGCAAGCTTACGAGGAAAGGGTATGCCATCAAATAATAAGAATTTAAGGAGAAAATGGGGGACTCGCCACTAGGTGTTATGGATACAATGTACCTGACAGCCGTTTCACGTGCATCTTACGCTTCCTCTGATGGCTCATGAAATGGCTGTCAGCCACATTGTCTCCACCATCTATTTGGAATCTCAAATAAAGTTTATTTTAACGTGTAGTGGCGAGTCACCCATTTTCACCTTTTATTACTATTTGGACTATTTTCTGGTGAGCACCATCGAGATGGTTAATCGACTGCAGAGCCTAGATAATGTCATTATTGCTGTTTTTCTACAATTAATCACATAATAAGAGCAGTATTAATTAATAAACCTCATTCGCTCCAGTTCCTCTACTTCTATACTCACTGATGGCCTTTGTTTACGGTGCTGCAACAATGACGTCACATCTACCTATGTGACCACTGCAGCCAACCACTGGACTCAGCAGTCACATACAAAACTTACAAGGCATGTTATCACTGCAGTAGCAGGGGCCTTTGCAAACAAGTAATGTTTTTTTTTAATTTAATGGCATTTTCTTTCGACCATTTTTCATTAAACCTGGAGAATGCTATCAATGTCACTATGGAGAAATACGGCACACAATCTGCCACCTGTATTATTCGATATTTCCTTATTTCAATTGTTCATAACAAACGTTTCTAACAATAATTTGAAACTAGGTCACTCTTCCTAGCAGCTCAAAATTCATACATACAGTATTAGTGGGTACACAGCATGGGAAGAGATGTGTGGTTTACAAGTACAATAGTGATGGAACTAAAGGTCAATTTAAGAGAAATGTTATAAAAAGGGATTATTTTATAGAAAAAGGTTTAATGGAATGTATTCCTGCACTGCCAAAAGAATTCACATGTAACTACTACCATTATAATATGTTCTGTTCATAACATTTATGCATTTTAAGTAGTAATTGTCCATTATTATTGACTTATGGGTCAAATGGGGCAAAAAACACTTGGGAGAGAAAGAATGAGGCTCCTAGTGGTATGGAAAGAAAGAAGGAGGGGTCCTAATGCTAGGGAGAGAAAGAATGAGGCTCCTAGTGGTATGGAAAGAAAGAAGGAGGGGTCCTAGTGCTAGGGAGAGAACAACAGAGCCTGCGATTGTCCATGTATTGGTGGTGTCCATAGTTAGGGATCACTTGGGGCCTGTCCTTGTTATGACAGGGGCTCGAACGGGTATAACAGGGAAGGAAAGATATTACCCCACCCCCAGCCCCTATCCCTATGCATAGACTACGGACCTCCAGTCAAGGATACTGGGAGGCACTTTATGGTGACCATAAGTCTGCTACTTCTGGAGAGGCACACCACTCTGTTATCATTGGTGAGATCCAACCAATTTTCATCTTTTGAGCACTGGTTCACATGAGCACTTTTTGGTTTTTGTTTAGTTGAGTTGTCTAGATTTTATGTGTTTTATTAAAAGTTAAGTTTTACTATAGGGGTATCCTCCAAGCTAGTTTATATTATACCTAGTGCTAGTGAAAGAACAAAGGAGGGGTCCTAGTGCTAGGGAGAGAAAGAAGGAGGATCCTAGTCCTAGGGAGAGGACAAAGGAGGGATCCTCGTGCTAGGGAGAGGACAAAGGAGAGGACCTAATGCTAGTGAGAGAAAGACGAATAGGTCCTAGTGGTTGGGAGAGGAAGAAGGAGTGTCCTAGTGCTAGGGAGAGAAAAAAGGGCACACATTTGGATCGGTAACAGCTTGAAGAAACATTACTTAAGATCAATGTCTCAGAGATGATAGAGCAAGTTCTTGTCAGGCTGGAGAACAGCCTGATATCTGGACATGGAGCAGGGCTAAAACAGAAGAGAAGAATTCACTTCAGCGTGCTGATCAAAGCAAGCATTTTATATCTTTCTTCTGTCTTTCTCCTTGTTAAGTTGTAAACTCATTCTGCTCAGTCAGTCTCTATGTGTACAGTTGGAAACTTGTCGGGCTGAGTGAGAAGATAAGGTGAAGATAGGGTATGTTAACTATGCTATTTCTCAGTTTATGGAAGCTTGCTCTTTACACCGCTCACAGATGCATGTCTCTAGCTGTGTTTCTTCAGGCTGCAACTCATCCTAAAGGGTGCCTATAAGAAGTTGCTACTTGAAATATGTGATGGCAACTATTTTGGACACCTTCATAGAGAATCCATTTAACCACACTGGACATATCTGGGATGAACTCCTCTTGGATACATTGGCAAAAATTCCCACAGACACACTCCAAAGCGTAGGATGATCTCCATATTAATCTCTATGGTTGTAGAATGGGGTGTCATAAAAGCTCCTGTAGGTGTAATATGAAGTGGGCGCAATATTTTAGTCCACAAAATGTAAATAACATGGTAGCTTAGCCATTTTAGCTTTCTCTTGGCACACTGGGTATACAATCCTCTTAACCGTAGTTAGACAATAGTCAAAGTTGATTGAACAGAAGCTTTTATATATACATTATTAATTAATATATTGAATGGAGATAGAAATCTCGCTTCGAAATACAAAAAGACATTAATAATATGCCAATTTAGAAAAAAAAATATAAAAAAAAATTAATTATTTTATTGGAGGAAAAAAATTATAGGTCAATGGAATGAATTCCTATATAGCGAAATATTGACATGGAACTCCAATTGTTTTCTACTATTGAAAATAATTTTTATTGTAGAAAGAAATTTTCGATTGATTACAGGCCAAATTAGAGTAATTATATTCACTTCCAATTACATTTTTAAAAAAGAAAGACATACAGATAAGAATAAATCAAAAGTTTGACTTTTAAAATGTGAAACAATTAAAAAGTTAATTATATTCTGAAAGTGATAAACTTTGGAACAAAGCTTCAAATGTTATCCATAAAAGATGAAGACACAACATAAGTCCTGAAGGCTTCAACTTTCATTGTTCTTCAGTGTTCATTTGCGTGGACTGAGAATGCCGACATTATTTATGTCACCACATCACACCAAGAGATATTATATATGAATACACTTCACTTAAGTTTTGTTTTTTTTTAATCCAGTTACTGATTGTCTCAAAAAGTTATATTGGCCATCAAAGTTTTATGACTATTTTGCTCTGCATTTTGTGGGGATGTCCAATGCGTATACCCAACCTGTGTTTGATCTGCCTATATTCCATGTTATATTTTTTAGACTTTACCCTCTAGAGCTTGCTGCCCTTTTCCAAATTAATAAATGTATTTAATTGGGTTAGACCTTGTTTCAAGAAGTCCATCCATCTGTTAAATTTTCCCTTCTCTATGGTAGATTAACAGCAGGAGGAAACCTCAGTTACGGTGTAAAGTGACCACAGGTGGTAGCTGTGGCCGAGCTGCTGATTCATGTTGCCCCAGTACTTTATATGAAAATTGTATCCTAGTCCTGTGCTATAATGTGTGGGGTAGTTCACACCCACTTGTAGGCCACAGGCCTTCTCCAGGCCTCAATCTTCAGGAGCTGCCACACATAGATCAAAGGACACCCCGGTTCCTTTCAACACTCAGTATTGGGCACCATACTTCCCATTCCTTGTTTCCTTAACACATGCATGCCCTCAGCATTGCTATCCATTCATCTTGGACTATCCCCATGTCTACTGGTTCTCTCAGCCCCCAGGGATTTCCCGTCCAGTCCCGCAATCTACCCGGGATCCTTGACCTTCCCTACCCAGAGTCTTATGTCTATCATTCCCTGTACGTCCGAGGATAAGGCACTCTATATAGTACCTGTACCAAGCCTTGAGCTCTGGATGTTGCAGAAATGACCGCAAGGGATTCTAGTAAGGCCTCCCACTTCCACGAATGACTGATACTTACTGGCATTAGCAGGCCACTTCTCTTGAACTTGACCTTGGCTACTGTAGTTCCCTATCTGAGTCACTACCAGGAAACAGTCTCTATTTACTGGGACCTTTCCCTCTCACTATGGGCTAGTCCCAACGTTTGGCTATGTCTGTCAGTACAGTAGAAGCAGAACTTCCCCAAACATTATATACTAAATATATTACACCTACAATGCTTATCATATAGTTACTATTTCTTAATAGTATGTACTAAGCCTACAGTCCTTATCTTCGGTGCTAGATCTTAATCTATTCTATGCTGTACACTATCATATCACAGTCTATTCACGATATGCACTAAAGCCACAGTACCTATTCACATTTCACATAATATATGACAGTGCGGTTCACCACTCTTACAATGGTGCTGGATAAGAACTACAGCCAGATTAACCTGACATCTCCTTCTACTTATACCTACTTGTACCTTTTTCTGAACCTAGTTCTTTAAGGTATCCATTTGCAATATTGTGACTGTCAGATGTCAGACATTATGCTCTTTCTAATGTGTAGAATTTTCTATTGGAGAAGACTGATGGACGAGTCTGCTTTCATACCCCTCCAGAACCAACAGGAGAGCTATACAGACAATGAGAAAGGCTTTACTAACAAATACAGGAAATCCTGTTTGCAATGCTTATATATTAGTGCTACAAAATCATGTCCCCAACACATTTGTTAAAATAAAGAAAAGATGGACAACGCCTTTAAGGATTTTTGTAAACTTCTTACAATATTGCACTCTTTATTTTTTTTCTTTTGATTTTACAATCATTATCTTCAATTGAAACAAACATATTTTGACCCGGCGACTAAGTGTAAAAAAAAAAAAAAAACTGCTGTGAAATTACCTTGAGTTTTCTTTCTTTAGCCCACACAGGATGAATTTGGCTGATATGGTCTGACGAGGTTTTAGACCTGGTATCTTTTATTATTTGTATTTGTAATAGAAGATTTATATATAAACCAGCTGAAGAGCCCGACGTTGCCTGGGCATAGTAAATAACTGCACCTCACTTCTGTCATTTTCCCATCACCCCTCTCATTTAGCACCTCACTTCTCTCATTTTCCCCTCACTTCTCTTATTTTCCCCCTCACTCCTCTCATTCCCCCCTCACTCCTCTCATTCCCGCCTAGCACTTGTCATTTCGACCTCACATCTGTCATTTTCCAATCACTCCACGATTTTCCCTCACTCCTCTCATTTTGCACTCACACCTTTTCATTTTCACCTCACACCTCTCATTTTCCCCTCAGTATATACATGTTTGTCATCTGCCTTATATATAGTATACACCTGTATGTCATGTCCTGTATATAGTGTAAGCATAACGCCCAAGCCCATATTCCCCAAAGGAATGGGCAACACTTCATATAACACTAAAACATACTGAAAACACAGATAAATAGACTTTGTTCAAAGAAGTGTCTCAGAGATATATTAAAACAACTTATTTTATTTACAAATAGTTAAAATACAAACATGAACAAACAATAAGGTGCCTCAATACAACCAACAATTGTAAATGCGGTCAGCTTGGGCAAGGACACTTTCCGTTTTAAAGCAGGAATAGGGTTGAGCATAGAATTGTTAGGTCATACATGTAATTCACTACAATCCTCTCAGTGCCATTACAAAATTTAAGAGAAGCAAGTATAGGGTATTTAATGCGTACTAATTGTATATTGCAATCCTCTAGGACTTGGCCTGAAGCCAATGCCATGGAGCCCCTTATACTGCTTATACTCTAATTACGACAACATTTTAACAATCAAAACATAGCTAACAATGCACCCCGTGCCCTACACATATTACCTGCTCCGTGTCTCTCCCAATGTGCTCGGCCAAATGGCACGCTGTACCTTCCAGCCCCTTCCATCTCCTGTATATAGTATATACCTGTATGTCATCTCCCCTGTATATAGTATATACCTGTATGTCATCTCCCCTGTATATAGTATATACCTATGTGTCATCTCCTCCTGTATATAGTATATACCTGTATGTCATCTCCTCCTGTATATAGTATATACCTGTGTGTCATCTCCTCCTGTATATAGTATATACCTGTGTGTCATCTCCTCCTGTATATAGTATATGCCTGTATGTCATCTCCCCTGTAAATAGTATATACCTGCTGTATGTCATCTCTTCCTGTATATTGTATATACCTATGTGTCATCTCCTCCTATATATAGTATATACCTGTATGTCATCTCTTCTGTACATAGTATATACCTGTATGTCATCTCCTATATATAGTATATACCTGTATGTCATCTCCTGTATATAATATATACATGTTTGTCATTTCCCCTGTACATAGTATATACCTGCTGTATGTCATCTCCTCCTTTATATACCTATGTGTCATCTCCTGTATATAGTATATACCTATGTGTCATCTCCTGCATATAGTATATACCTGTATGGCATCTCCTCCTGTATATAGTATATACCTGTGTGTCATCTCCTCCTGAATATAGTATATACCTGTATGTCATCTCCTCCTGTATATAGTACATACCTGTAAGTCATCTGCTCCTGTATATACTGTAGTATATACCTGTGTCATCTCACCTGTATATAGTATATACCTGTATGTCATCTCCTCCTGTATATAGTATATACCTGTATGACATCTCCTCCTATATGTAGCATATACCTGTATGTCATCTCATCCTGTATATAGTATATACCTGTGTGTCATCTCCCCTGTATATAGTATATACCTGTAAGTCATCTCCTCCTGTATATAGTATATACCTGTGTGTCATCTCCCCTGTATATAGTATGCACCTGTATGTCATCTCCTCCTGTATATAGTATATACCTGTATGTCATCTGCTCTTGTATATAGTATGTACCTGTATGTCATATTCTCCTATATATAGTATATACCTGTGTGTCATCTCCTCCTGTATATAGTATATACCTGTGTGTCATCTACTCCTGTATATAGTATATACCTGTATGTCATCTCCACCTGTATATAGTATATACCTGTGTCCTCTCTCCTGTATATAGTATATACCTGTGTGTCATCTCCTCCTGTATATAGTATATACCTGTGTGTCATCTCCCCTGTATATAGTATGTACCTGTATGTAATCTCCTCCTGTATATAGTATGTACCTGTGTGTCATCTCCTCCTGTATATAGTATGTACCTGTATGTCATCTCCTCCTGTATATAGTATGTACCTGTATGTCATCTCCTCCTGTATATAGTATATACCTGTGTCATCTCTCCTGTATATAGTATGTACCTGTGTGTCGTCTCCCCTGTATATAGTATGTACCTGTATGTCATCTCCTCCTGTATATAGTATATACCTGTATGTCATCTGCTCTTGTATATAGTATGTACCTGTATGTCATATTCTCCTATATATAGTATATACCTGTATGTCATCTCCCCTGTACATAGTATATACCTGTGTGTCATCTCCTCCTGTATATAGTATATACCTGTGTGTCATCTACTCCTGTATATAGTATATACCTGTATGTCATCTCCACCTGTATATAGTATATACCTGTGTCCTCCCTCCTGTATATAGTATATACCTGTGTGTCATCTCCTGTATATAATATATACCTGTGTGTCATCTCTCCTATATATAGTATGTACCTGTGTGTCAACTCCTCCTGTATATAGTATGTACCTGTGTGTCATCTCCTCCTGTATATAGTATGTACCTGTATGTCATCTCCTCCTGTATATAGTATATACCTGTGTCATCTCTCCTGTATATAGTATGTACCTGTGTGTCGTCTCTCCTGTATCTATATATATAATTGTCTAAGGGGTTTTCTGTCTGTCTGTCTGTCTTTCTGTCTGTCTGTCTGTCCTGGAAATCCCACGTCTCTCAGAGACGGGCACAGCATGGCGACGATGATGTCATAATGGAAATCCCGCATCTCTGATTGGTCGAGGCCGCCAGGCCTCAACCAATCAGCGACGGGCACAGTATCGACGTAGATGTCATAATGGTTGCCATGGCGACGATGTCATAAAGGTTGCCTCGACCAATCAGCGACGAGCACAGTCTGCCGCGAATTCTGGAATCATCATTGTCCATATACTACGGGGACATGCATATTCTAGAATACCCGATGCGTTAGAATCGGGCCACAATCTAGTATAGTATATACCTGCATGTCATCTCCTCCTGTTTATAGTATGTACCTGTATGTCATCTCCTCCTGTATATAGTATGTACCTGTATGTCATCTCCTCCTGTATATAGTCATCTCCTCCTGTATGTGTGTCATCTCCCCTGTATATAGTATATACCTGTGTGTCATCTCCCCTGCATATAGTATATACCTGTATGTCATCTCCCCCAGATATACCTGTATGTCATCTCCCCTGGATATAGTATGTACCTGTGTATCATGTCCTCCTGTATATAGTATATACCTGTGTGTCATCTCCTCCTGTATATAGTATATACCTGTAAGTCATCTCCTCCTGTATATAGTATATACCTGTGTGTCATCTGCTCCTGTATATAGAATATACCTGTGTGTCATCTCCTCCTGTATATAGTTTATACGTGTGTCATCTCCCATGTATATAGTATGTACCTCTATGCCATCTCCTCCTGTATATAGTATATACCTGTATGTCATCTTCTCCTGTATATAGTATGTACCTGTATGTCATCTCCTCCTGTATATAGTATATACCTGTGTGTCATCACCCCTGTATATAGTATATACCTGTATGTCATCTCCCCTGGATATAGTATGTACCTGTATGTCATCTCCTCCTGTATATAGTATATACCTGTGTGTCATCTCCTCCTGTATATAGTATATACCTGTAAGTCATCTCCTCCTGTATATAGTATATACCTGTGTCATCTGCTCCTGTATATAGTATATACCTGTGTGTCATCTCCTCCTGTATATAGTATATACCTGTATGTCATCTCCTCCTGTATTAGACCTCGTTCACACGTTATTTGCTCAGTATTTTTACCTCAGTATTTGTAAGCTAAATTGGCAGCCTGATTAATCCCCAGCCAACAGGAAGCCCTCCCCTCTGGCAGTATATATTAGCTCACACATAGACATAATAGACAGGTCATGTGACTGATACCTGCTGTATTTCCTATATGGTACATTTGTTGCTCCTGTAGTTTGTCTGCTTATTAATCAGATTTTTATTTTTGAAGGATAATACCAGACTTGTGTGTGTTTTAGGGTGAGTTTCATGTGTCAAATTGTGTGTGTTGAGTTGCCTGTGGCGACATGCATGTAGCGACTTTTGTGAGATGAGTTTTGTGTAGCGACATGCGTGTAGCGACTTTTTGTGTGTCGAGTTGCATGTGACAGGTTAGTGTAGCAAGTTGTGTGCAGCAAGTTTTGCGCATGGCGAGTTTTGCACGTGGCAGGTTTTATGTGTGGTGCGTTTTGAGTAGGTGCAAGTTTTGTGTGAGGCAACTTTTGCATGTGTTGCAACTTTTGTGCATGTGGCAATTTTTCCGTGTGTGCAAGTTTTGTATGTGGCGAGTTTTCCACGTGTGGTGAGTTTTGCGTGAGCCGAGTTTTGCATGTGGAGAGTTTTGCGAGTGGCGAGTTTTGAGCGGCGACTTGTGTGTTTCGACTTTTATGTGGTGAGGTTGGTGTATGTGTGGTGAAATGTGTGCTGAGGGTGGTATATGTGTTCAAGCACGTGGTAGTGTGTGGCACATTTTGTGTGTGTGTTCATATCCCCGTGTGTGGTGAGTATCCCATATCGGGGCCCCACCTTAGCAACTGTACGGTATATACTCTTTGGCACCATTGCTCTCATTCTTTAAGTCCCCCTTGTTCACATCTGGCGCTGTCAATTTGCCTCCAACACTTTTCTTTTCACTTTTTTCCCATTATGTAGATAGGGGCAAAATTGTTTGGTGAATTGGAATGCGCAGGGTTAAAATTTCGCCTCACAACATAGCCTATGACACTCTCAGGGTTCAGATGTGTGACTGTGCAAAAGTTTGTGGCTGTAGCTGCGATGGTGCAGATGCCAATCCCGGACATACACACACACACATTCAGCTTTATATATTAGATGTAATCGACATGAATAGATGGAGTAAATTTGTCTTACTGATCAAATGGACTGCTATTATAAACTAGGGTTCTATGTATTTAATCTAATCTATGTATTTTTTATCTAATTAGGTTCAGGGTCAGTACGTTGCAATTTGGTTCTTGCTTTTTCTGCCTTGCAGTTTTGGCAAAAAGGGATCAATAATTAAGAAGAATCCTTTAGGTTTAAAGCCGCACTCCAACATTAGTTTATTTTAAATATATGCCTTGTGTATACTTGTTGCAGCTGATGTTCCATTTGTGGGTTCTTTGCCATCTCAATCCCTTCTTTGTCTCTGATATGTTTCCCCTAATTAATTTTCCATAATACCTTTGTCTTTGCTTAGGGGATGTGGGTGGATAGATTCTCATTGTATTTATTTTTATATTATGTAACTGCAGCCAGTGATAGATTAGTGATATAGAGATGCTGTCCCCTGATGCATATTGCAGAGGCTCCTTGCATCCTACAAAGATCTTTATTTCCTAAACAGATAATCCAATTAGTATGTGAATACTGTCAAATTAAAGCTGAGGTACTGGACTATAAGCCCATATTGATTATATAACTGTATCTTGAATATGTTTTGGTAAACAGCTAAAATGCCAAAACTGGTTATATGATTCATTATTTATCTGTCATCTCTGCTTCCTGCTGGTAATAGGTTTCTCCCTGTCAGCTCTTAGCACAGGGAAACTGTATCTCATAGAACTATACTGGATAGAGGAGACAACCTGCCAAAATGGAAACTCATCAGATTTATTCAAATTTGCGCAGGAAATTTAATTCACATTAAATCTATTTGACATAACTCAAATGTGCATTATTTTGCTCTGAGGAAAACAGTGAAACTCGGTCAAAGGAGCGCCGAAAGAAAACTCTGACACCAGAATGGGGTTTAAGCCACAACGCGTTTCAACGGAGGTACTGTCTTCATCAGGTGGACACCTGATGAAGACGGTACCTCCGTTGAAATGCGTTGTGGCTTAAACCCCAGTCTTTTGTCAGAGT
Organism: Ranitomeya variabilis; assembly: GCF_051348905.1. NCBI lineage: Eukaryota > Metazoa > Chordata > Amphibia > Anura > Dendrobatidae > Ranitomeya > Ranitomeya variabilis. The sequence continues at coordinate 212,480,396 of NC_135233.1, forward strand.
TTCCTTTCGGCACTCCTTTGACCGAGTTTCACCCTTTCGTGTTTCTGTCCTCCTTCGGAGGTGTTCGGTTGGAGCTGCGGGGGGACTGTGCGCCCTCCCATCACTAGGGCTACCTATCCAGCCCTCCTAAAGAATCCGCCTTTTACTGACTCTATTTTGCTCTGAGGTCTCACCAGACCCCAGAGCATAATAGACATAGGGTTTAAAAAATAAGAATTAAAATCCCCTATTCCTGACCCTCAACTGTCCACCCACACAATTCAGAAAAGGGAGGAGGGGGGAGGGGGAAGGGTTGAAGCTTGACACGCCGAGACATACATCTGAGAGCCGTTGCAAATGAATGTAACTGGTGGGTGCCGTACCTTGCTGGTGATTTTCAGCTGAAGTAGAAGAAAGGAGAAATGGGAATTTCCAGCACGTCCATCCAGTGTAAGTAAAATAACCAAAATTTATTAGAACATTTTAAAAAACAATTTAAAAAAAGCCTAAAGGCAAAGAGGGTTCCTCTCTCTTTTTTTAAAATTGTTTTTTAAAATGTTCTAATAAATTTTGGTTATTTTACTTACACTGGATGGACGTGCTGGAAATTCCCATTTCTTCTGTCCACCCACACAGCTCCCTGTCCCGTTCTCCATATCTCTTCTGTCTTTATGATGGTCTTTGGTACCTCCAATGCTGATTAGTTCTTGTAATGAAATGGTGTTTCATGAGGCTTCTTCATTGACTTGGCCTAATTAAATATCTTAACATTGTGACGCTTAATCTGTGCTGGTGGCCAATGTATGGATGGAAGAGGCCTGAAGGACGTGGTGAGAGTGGACAGATGAGGATTAGGAAGAGATGAGCATTTACATTTTTAAAACCCATCCCCAGGCCTTAAGAATCCAGCCAGCTAACCACCATTGAGCAGGATTCAACCAAAGCGAATAGCAAAACAATTGTGACTCAGGCAATATTGAATCTTTTGTAAAATTCAAAATGAGTTTGATTTTCGATAAAATCACATACTGTATCACTGTTGTCTTGCATTAATAAGAAATAATAACTTCAGGTGCAAGAAAATCAAGCGTGAAGCTGCCAAGATGCCATTTGCCACTAGTTTTGCCATATTTCAGAGCTGCAACGTTACTGGAGTAACAAAAAGCACAAGGTGTGCAATACTCAGGGACATGGCCAAGGTAAGGAAGGCTGAAAAACGACCACCTTTTGAACAAGAAACATAAGATAAAACGTCAAGACTGGGCCAAGAAATATCTTAAGACTGACTTTTCAAAGGTTTTATGGACTGATGAAATGCGAGTGACTCTTGATGGGCCAGATGGATGGGCCAGAGGCTGGATCAGTAAAGGGCAGAGAGCTCCACTCCGACTCAGATGCCAGCAAGGTGGAGGTTTGGTACTGGTATGGGCTGGTATCATCAAAGATGAACTTGTGGGACCTTTTCGGGTTGAGGATGGAGTGAAGCTCAACTCCCAGACCTACTGCCAATTTCTGGAAGACAACTTCTTCAAGCAGTGGTACAGGAAGAAGTCGGTGTCATTCAAGAAAAACATGATTTTCATGCAGGATAATGCTCCATCACATGCCTCCAACTATTCCACAGCGTGGCTGGCCAGTAAAGTTCTCAAAGAAGAAAACATAATGACATGGCCCCCTTGTTCACCTGATCTGAACCCCATAGAGAACCTGTGGTCCCTCATAAAATGTGAGATCTACAGGGAGGGAAAACAATCCACCTCTCGGAACAGTGTCTGGGAGGCTGTGGTGGCTGCTGCACGCAATGTTGGTTGTAAACAGATCAAGCAACTGACCGAATCTGTGGATGGAAGGCTGGTGAGTGTCATCATAAAGAAAGGTGGCTATATTGGTCACTAATTTTTTGGGGTTTTGCTTTTGCATGTCAGAAATTGTGTGCAGTTATATTAGTTTACCTGGTGAAAATAAACAAGTGAGATGAGATTATATTTGGTTTTTATTAAGTTGCCTAATAATTCTGCACAGTTAGGGTATGTTTCCACGTTCAGGAAACGCTGCGTTTTTGACGCTGCGTTTTTCTGCTGCGTCAAAAACGCAGCGTCCAGATGTTACAGCATAGTGGATGGGATTTTATGAAATCCAGACTCCACTATGCGTTTAAAAACGCATGCGTTTTTGCCGCGAAAACGCATACGTTGTGCGTTTTTTCAAAACGCTGCATGTTGCTACTATGAGCAAAACACGCAGGTACACCACAGGTGACCTGCCAGTGACCTCAGGTGCAGTTTTGGTCAGGATTTTACTTGCATAAAATCCTGACCAAAGACTGATGCAATCCTGAACGTGGAAACATACCCTAATAGTTACCTGCACAAACAGATATCCTCCTAAGATAGCCAAATCTAAAAAAAAAACCACTCCAACTTCCAAAAATATTAAGCTTTGATATTTCTGAGTCTTTTGGGTTGATTGAGAATATAGTTGTTGATCAATAATAAAAATAATCCTGTAAAATACAACTTGCCTAGTAATTCTGTACGCAGTGTAGATGAGTGAATATTTCAACGTTCAGTTCAGATTACGATCTCCGAATTTGCAATATTCGCCAGTTAATTTGTTGCATATTCGCCGAACATAACCGAAAGCCATTACAGTCAATGGGAGGCAAAAACAAAATGCATGCACAACACGATATAGCAGCCCCAAATGCTGCCAAAACAGATCAAATGATGAACAGACACCAGGAAGGTGGTCTCAATTCACCCACAGTACAAATTATAGCATGGAACTGCAACAATCAGCCAGGCATGAGGTATCAGGGTCTGTGACAGCATTTGCAGCTTTCAATTGAATGTCACAGTAAGACGAGGTGGGTGAGGGATCAGTATAGGCCTCCTGTGCTGGGTGCCCCGATACCACATTCAACACCTCTCCCTGCTTTCATGCTGAGCCACAGTAAGGTGGCACAAATATCAGTTTTGTAGACTACCATTGTCAGAAAAATGTAAGGATAGTAACACCGGTAGTTGAGTCCAAGGAAGTGTAGGCCTGACTGTCTCTGAGGCCTACTGCTACAGGCAAAACGCATGAAGAAGACCCAACCAGGAGTGTTCACATTTTCAAAAGTTATTGGCAGACAATACCAAAGTGGCATCAATTTCACCATAGTACACCATGTTCCAAATGATATTTTTCTCGGATTTTCCTAAATGGTTGGTGCAAATGACAGTCAGTCTAATAAAAGTCATCACCCGTTAGATTATACATCGAATTTTATTGAAGAAACCTCCCAATGATAACAGTATAATCTTCAAAATGAATAAAAACTCAAAATGCACGGTTCCAAATTATTAGGCACAGTAGAATTTCTAAACATTTGATATGTTTTAAAGAACTGAAAATGCTCATTTGTGGAATTTGCAGCATTAGGAGGTCACATTCAATGAACAAAAAAGCTATTTAACTCCAAAACATCCTAACAGGCCAAGTTACATGTTAACATAGGACCCCTTCTTTGATGTCAACTTCACAATTCTTGCATCCATTGAACTTGTGAGTTTTTGGAGAATTTCTGCTAGCATTTCTTTGCATGAAGTCTGAATGGCCTCCCAGAGCTACTGTTTTGATGTGAGCTGCCTCCCACCCTCGTAGATCTTTTGCTTGATGAGACTCCAAAGGTTCTCTATAGGGTTGAGGTCAGGGGAAGATAGTGGCCACACCATGAGTTTATCTCCTTTTTTGCCCATAGCAGCCAATGACTCAGAGATATTCTTTGCAGGATGAGATGGTGCATTGTCATTCATTAAGATGATTTTGCTCCTGAAGGCATGTTTCTGCTTTTTATACCATGGAAGAAAGTTGTCAGTCAGAAACTCTATATACTTTGCAGAGGTCATTTTCACACCTTCAGGAACCTTAAAGGGCCCTAGCAGCTGTTTTCCCATGATTCCGGCCCAAAACATGACTCCTCCACCACCTTGATGACGTCCAGAGCCAGACTGGCCATCTGGCAATTCTGGCAAATGCCAGAAGGGCCTGTCTGGTTATGGGCTGCCTTGTCTGCTATCTGTTAACAGAATCGGTGTTCTCAAGACACCCATACTGTTAAGAGTTGTGATGGAGCAAAAAGTTGCTGATTCCGTCACTTACCCCAGCAGGCCACTGGTATCATTAGATATATTGGCCTTGTAGAAAATCTTCCTTTCCTCCATCCAGGGTAATATTAGCAATGTATCCTATCTGGTTCATGGGGATGGGGACAACATGGGCCTGTGTGATTCCAAATGCCAGGACTGAATTTCAGCCCCAGTCCGTACCTGATGACGTCGCAGCATTGTTGGGACATGGTGGCCATCCAGCAACCATCCACTACTCCATCCATCTGGACCACCCAGGGTTGCTTGACACTCATCAGTAAACAAGACTGGAAAATTAGTTTTCATGTATGTCTGGGCCCACTGCAACCATTTCTGCTTGTGAAAACTGTTTAGGGTGGCCAAATAGTAGGTTTATGCACCACAGCAAGCCTTTGAAGGATCCTAAACCTTGAGGTTTGAGGGACTCCTGAGGCACCAGCAGCCTCAAATATCTGTTTGCTGCTTTGTAATGGTATTTTGGCAGCTGCTCTCTTAATCCAATGAATTTGTCTAGCAGAAACCTTCCTCATTATGCCTTTATCTGGATGAACTCTGTCTGTGCTCTGTTTCAGTCACAAATCTCTTCACAGTATGATGATCACTTTTAAGTTTTCGTGAAATATCTAATGTTTTCATCCCTTGACCAAGGCATTGTGGAGCGCCCCCAGACGCAGGGCCGCAGGGTACTCGGTACCGGGCCTCTCTGTCTCAGTTCTGGGGTTGTCACGGTGGCTAGACTCGGTCCGTGACCCTGCTAAGGGGCGTCCAATGAAAGGTGTAGGTGGTGGTGCGTGGTGCAGGTCGCGGTGAATAACGAGGACACAGTGTTGCAGTCTCTTTACCTCTTTACTGAAGGCTTCAGGGTCCGCAATCCAGAGTACTGTTAACAGGGCTGGCTGAGACCGGCCGGTCCGAAGGCACATCCAGAGTTCCCTTTGCAGGTGGAAATCAGTGTCTACCTTCTAGCGCCTGTGTGTGTTGTAGTACTTCCCTGCTGAGCACCACGGGATAGTCCTCACAACTGTCGTGTATATTTCTGGTCTTTCTCTCTCTCGCTCTCCGTCTCCCAGATGATATGGATGGGACGCACCCGTATGACGGGGTAGGCCTGGAGCTATTTTATAGGGACCCTAGCGACGCCCCTCTCCCACAGTTTGCCTCCGTTGTCTTCGTTAGGTGTAATGATGAGACAGCCAACCTATGGTTAACTGCCCGGCCGTAGTCTAAAGTAATGCGTGGAGTCTCTTACTTTCTCGGCGTTCCGGCCACCGGCTACGCGCCTCAGAAGGATGTTGCTGATCTTTGGGCACGACTCCTTCTGGTATTGTCTCCTTTTTGCTGTATTTCTTTTCCTCACTCCTCCACAATAAACCTCGCTTCTTGTCCTTTCTTAGGAGTCTGCCGCTGTAAGGCAGAGGCACAACTCCGTAACGATCTTGTCTCTTTCTAGGACGCTGCCAGGATCCCACCCCTGACAGGTCCTCTCTCTAGCTCTTCCCAGCAATGTTCTTCCTGACATTCTGTTCAACCCCCAGTTTTACCAGAGCGTGAGGAGTGGCCTACTAGATAGAACCACTCCCCCTGGTGGCCGGAGTGTGAGGTGCAGTGTGTGTGTTACCTGGTCAGGTGAACTCCTTTAGTGCAATCAGACGTAACATCACTCCCCTTAGTGGCAGAGCGACATCACTGCAACGACCAGGACTCTGGAGCGCTGCACTCCCCCCCGGTTAAATCCAGTACTCCCGGACTGGGAAAATAAGAACAATACATGTTAACAGGGAACATATAAAATTTTGAAATATCATAAACAATTAAACATAACAGTGCTTTCCTTTATGGGAGGTGAGGACTCTTGAACGTTGCGAAAGTTTTGGCCATGCACAGTTCATGACTCCCAGTTCAGTGGTTGTAACTTTTTAAAGCAGCAGGGACCCCGAGTAAACAAAGGGGTCCCTTTGAAAGTTTTGGAGCAATTCACTGTCCACTGCTCCGTTGTCCGTTTTAAACTTGTAACAAAGATATTTACACAAACACAATTAGCAACTTTAGTTAATACCTCCAAGTTTTGTAACGAAGGGGAGTCTGATTCCTGGTGCTACGTGTAGACCTCCGTGGTGCAGGGGTTGCTATTGGCCTAGCAGGGCTCGCTATGCTTGCTACCACTGGTGTAGTGTACTGCCTTCTAGCTACGCTTCTAGTGAGTCTGGGTAGCACTGGCATGCTGGATCTCTCAGAGCTGCTGCTACCATCAGTGGGTACGGCAGATTCGCCGATAGCAGAGGGAGGCTCCGCCGGTCCGACGGTGGGCATGGCATCGTCCGGCGGGGTCTGTGGTGATTGCGGGTCTGGAGGATCTGGCACCACGTCTAGTCCAGGCGGGTTCGGTTGACGAAACGTTAAGACCGGTACCACGATGGCCTGATTTATTTGGGTCCAAGACTGGGGAAAATCACCAAGAACAGTGTGTATCATTTTCTCCTCTTCTGCAGGTGGAGAGGCTCTTGGACCTGTTTCCTTCTCCCTCAACTTATCGGGGCATACCTTAAGGTGGTCTCTGGATATTGCCGTTGAGGTTTCCCCTCCATCTTTGCTGATGAGGCAGACTTTGGTATTGTCGAAATTGGACGACAGGATGGTATACGGTTCCACTTCCCATTGGTCGTCAAGTTTGTGTAGCCTTCTCTTCCGCTTGAGTACCTGCTTGCCAGGCGGCAAGGGAATCGCAGGAGCATGCTGGTTGTAGTCCCTTTCCTGTTTTTGCCTGGCCTGAGCGAGACTTCTTTCCATGCATTCCTGTACTTTGCGGTACCTTTGCTGCCTCTCCGTATCCCAATCGGCATCCGGCGAGGTATCTTCGGGGGTCAGAACCCCCATGTCCAGATCAACGGGCAACTTGCTAGACCTTCCTCGCATCAGGTACACCGGAGTGCAGTTGGTAGAATTCACTGGGATGTGGTTGTACATGTCTACCAGGTCGGGCAATTTTGTTGGCCACAAGTTCCGTTCTTCTACAGGCAGGGTCTTCAGTAAGTCGATCACCACTTGGTTCATCTTTTCACACATCCCGTTGGTTTGGGGATGGTACGGTGTGGTTCTGATCTTCTTACACCCGTACAGATTGCAGAACTCCTGGAACACCTCCGCCTCAAACGCTGGTCCCTGATCGGTCAGTACCTTCTCCGGATACCCATGGGGCCTACAGAAGTACTGCTGGAAGGTTTTGGCGGCGGTCCTGGCCGTTAGATCCTTGACAGGTACAACCACCAGGAAAATGGACTTGTGATCCACGATGGTGAGAGCATAAATATAGCCCAACCGGCTAGGTGTCAGCTTCACGTGGTCCAGCGCGACCAGTTCTAGCGGCCGTTTGGTGATGATGGGCTGCAAAGGAGCCCGTTGGCTGTCACGGTCCTTCCTGCGTAGGCTGCATGGACCACACTCCCGACACCACTTCTCGATGGCTCTTTTCATGCCAATCCAATAGAATCTCCCTCGGAGTAGTCTCTCTAACTTCCTCCACCCGAAGTGTCCAGCCCCATCATGGTACGCTCCCAGAACCATCGGCGCATCTTGCCTCGGAACCACTGTCTGCCATACCAATTAGTGTGTGCGGGGGTCGATACTTCTTTGGCACAGCTTACCGTCGTGAATAAACAATTTGCTTCTCCCCTTCCACAGCTGTTGGGTTTCTTGTGGATCATCCGGGCCGGGATGCAAACCTGCCTGCGTCAGGAGTTCTTTCACCCGACGGACCGCAGGGTCACCATCCTGGGTCTCTGCCCGCCCATGGTGAGGCAGGGGATTCAGCGTGGCATCCTGGTTGTTTCTGTGCCTGTTCTTCACATGATGGGAGCATTGAGTGGCTTTGGGGCGATGGAAAGCGGGCAGTTCTACTTCTTCAAGTGCCTCCGGGTCCTCCCCCGTTTCTGGCAAATTGGGCATCCGGGACAAGGCATCGGCATTCGCATTCTTGTGTCCTGCCCGGTACTTGATGGTAAAGTCATAATTGGACAGCCGGGCCATCCACCGCTGTTCCAAGGCCCCAAGTTTTGCTGTGTCCAAGTGCATTAGTGGATTGTTATCCGTGAAGACGGTAAATTTTGCTGAGGCCAGGTAGTGCTTGAACCTCTCCGTCACTGCCCAAACGATGGCGAGGAATTCCAGCTTGAAGGAACTGTAGTTGTCAGGGTTCCTTTCCGTGGGACGAAGTTTCCTGCTGGCGTAAGCGATTACCCTCTCCTTGCCTTTCTGGACCTGGGACAACACAGCTCCCAGTCCTACGTTGCTGGCATCCGTATACAGTACAAATGGTTGATCATACTCAGGGTAGGCCAGTACCTCTTCTCCCGTCAGCGCCATCTTCAAGCAAGTGAATGATCCTTCCAGTCCTTCGCTCCAATCAAGTGGGGTACTCTTCCCCTTGCTGACCTGCTGGAAGTTGGTGTTCCTCTTCCGGGATCGTCGCTTTACCGCGTTTTCTGGTTCCGCGCTCTTTTTGACCGGCTCTGCCCACGAAGCTATGGCTCCTCCCTTCGAGCGCGGTGATGGCAGATTTTGGCGGCAAATAGCAACACACAGTCTCTGCAATAAATCACAGTTCCAAGGCACACATGACCCGACTCGTCAGGCTTTAGTAGATCCTGTTCGTGACGCCAAGTTTAGAGCGACCCCAGACGCAGGGCCGCAGGGTACTTGGTACCGGGCCTCTCTGTCTCAGTTCTGGGGTTGTCACGGTGGCTAGACTCGGTCCGTGACCCTGCTAAGGGGCGTCCAATGAAAGGTGTAGGTGGTGGTGCGTGGTGCAGGTCGCGGTGAATAACGAGGACATAGGTTTGCAGTCTCTTTACCTCTTTACTGAAGGCTTCAGGGTCCGCAATCCAGAGTACTGTTAACAGGGCTGGCTGAGACCGGCCGGTCCGAAGGCACATCCAGAGTTCCCTTTGCAGGTGGAAATCAGTGTCTACCTTCTAGCGCCTGTGTGTGTTGTAGTATTTCCCTGCTGAGCACCACGGGATAGTCCTCACAACTGTCGTGTATATTTCTGGTCGTTCTCTCTCTCGCTCTCCGTCCCCCAGATGATATGGATGGGACGCACCCGTATGACGGGGTAGGCCTGGAGCTATTTTATAGGGACCCTAGGGATGCCCCTCTCCCACAGTTTGCCTCCGTTGTCTTCATTAGGTGTAATGATGAGACAGCCAACCTATGGTTAACTGCCCGGCCGTAGTCTAAAGTAATGCGTGGAGTCTCTTACTTTCTCGGCGTTCCGGCCACCGGCTACGCGCCTCAGATGGATGTTGCTGATCTTGGGGCACGACTCCTGGTATTGTTTCCTTTTGCTGTATTTCCTTTCCTCACTCCTCCACAATAAACCTCGCTTCTTGTCCTTTCTTAGGAGTCTGCCGCTGTAAGGCACAGGCACAACTCCATAACGATCTTGTCTCTTTCTAGGATGCTGCCAGGATCCCACCCCTGACAGGTCCTCTCTCTAGCTCTTCCCAGCTACGTTCTTCCTGACTTCCTGTCCAACCCCCAGTTTTACCAGAGCGTGAGGAGTGGCCTACTAGATAGAACCACTCCCCCTGGTGGCCGGAGTGTGAGGTGCAGTGTGTGTGTTACCTGGTCAGGTGAACTCCTTTAGTGCAATCAGACGTAACATCACTCCCCTTAGTGGCAGAGCGACATCACTGCAATGACCAGGACTCTGGGGTGCTGCACTTGCACTATTTGATGCTTTTCGGCAGCAGAGAGATCCTTTTTCTTTCCCATGTTACTTGAAAACTGTGGCCTGCTTAATAATGTGGAACATCATTTTTAAGTAGTTTTCCTTTAATTAGAATCACCTGGAAAGCTAATTATCACATGTTTAAGATTGATGTCAGTGATCCATTGAGCCCTGAGACACAATACCATCCATGCGTTTATTTGAAAAACAAAACAATTAAATCTTTATGACACTTAAATCCAATTTGCATAATAATTTTGAACACGGTGTATAGATAGTATAATAGGGATTGACAGGTCTTCCACTACACCCAATCCTGCAGATGGACATCCTACCGGGAGTGTTCACATTTAAACAAATGAGGGCCTTACACCACAGAAGTGGCATCAATTCCACAACAGTAGAAATGGTATAATAGGGACCGACAGGTCTTTCACTAAACCCAATCCAGCAGATGGACACCCGGCCAGGAGTGTTCGTGCAGCGCCCCAGAGTCCTGGTCGTTGCAGTGATGCCGCTCTGCCACTAAGGGGAGTGATGTCACGTCTGATGGCACTTAAAGGGCCACTGTCACCCCCTCCAGCCGTTATAAATTAAAAGAGCCACCTTGTGCAGCAGTAATGCTGCAGTCTAACAAGGTGGCTCTTTTAGTTTTTGCTTCTGTTATTCCCTCAATAAAGCGTTTTAGAATTTTCCCTAAATACCTGTCTTTGTACCTGGAGGCAGGTCTGAAGCCTCCTCTGTGAAGCGCCCAACTGCCGTCACTCAGCTCTTCTGGGGCGATGGTCACCGCCCCCTGCGCGCTGTTCTTCTTAAATCTGGCGCCTGCGTTGTGCGTGCCTGCCTGGGGCAGATTCCTGCACAGACCGACGCTGGAAGGCGGGGAACCTGGGGGAGCGTCTGACAAGCGCAGTGCGCATGCCCAGGAATCCCAGCCCCGCACTGTGCATAATGCATAACACAGTGCGGGGATTCAGTAACAGGGTGGCCGCACTGCCCGCACAGGCGCAGTCAGGCACCCGGCATCTGAGCTATGACGGCCAATGAACACTGCGCCTGCCCCAGGCAGGCACGCACAGTGCAGGCGCCGGATTTAAGAAGAACAGCACGCAGGAGGGCGGTGACCATCGCCCCAGAAGAGATGAGTGACGGCAGTTGGGCGCTTCACAGAGGAGGCTTCAGACCTGCCTCCAGGTACAAAGATAGGTATTTAGGGAAAATTATAAAACACTTTATTGAGGGAATAACAGAAGCAAAAACTAAAAGAGCCACCTTGTTAGACTGCAGCATTACTGCTGCACAAGGTGGCTCTTTTAGTTTATAACGGCTGGAGGGGGTGACAGTGGCCCTTTAAGGAGTTCACCTGACCAGGTATCACAGTCACACATTACACTTCACACTCTGGCCACCAGGGGGAGCAAAGGGTTCTATGTATTAGGCCACTCCTCACACTCTGGTAAAACTGGGGGTTGGATAGGAAGTTAGGGAGAAGCTGACTGGGTTTTGCCCAGGCAACATCCTGTGAGAGGGAGTTCCTGGGAAGATTCAGGGGGGTCTCCATCAGGGGTGGGATCCTGACAGTGGCCTAGCGAAAAGGACAGATCGTTACGGAGCCGCGCCTGCACCCGTTGCGGCGGCATCCTAAGAAAGGACACGAAGCGAGGTTTATTGTGGAGAAGTGAGAAACGAGATCGCTGCACAAAGGAGAATAGAACCAGTAGGAGTCGTGCCCTCAGACCGTGGCAACATCCTACTGAGGCGCGTAGCCGGTGGCCGGAACACCGAGGAAGTATTGGGCTCCAAGCATTACTTCAAACAGCGGCAGGACAGTTAACTCTAGGTTGGCTGTCTCACCTAAATCACCTAAGCAGACAACGGAGGCAATTGTGGGAGAGGGGCGTCTCTAGGGTCCCAGAATAACTCCAGGCCTACCCCGTCATACGGGTGCGTCCTAGCCATATCATCTGGGGGACGGAGAGAGAAAGAACATCAGAAACAGACACAACAGTTGTGAGGACTATCCCGTGGTGCTCAGCAGGGAGTTACTACAACACACAGGTGCTAGAAGGTAGGCACTGATTTCCACCTGCAAAGGGAACTCTGGATGTGCCTTCGGACCGGCTGGTCTCAGCCAGCTCTGTTAGCAGTGCTCTGGATTGTGGATCCCGAAGCCTTCAGTAAAGAGGTAAAGAGACTGCAACCCTGTGTCCTCGTTATTCATCGCACCTTGCACCGCACACCATCATCACACCTTTCATTGGACGCCCCTTAGCAGGGTCACGGACCGGGTCTAGCCACAGAAGAGGCCCGGTACCGAGTACCCCGCGGCCCTGCGTCTGGGGGTGCTCCAACCACATTTCCAAAAATTACTGGCAGACACCACAAAAGTGGCATCAATTTCACCACAGTAGAAATAGTATAATAGGGACCAACTGGTCTTCCACTACACCCAATCCAGCAGATGGACACCCAACCAGGACTTTTCACATTTTAAAAAATGAGGGCCTGACACCACCAAAGTGGAATAACTGTCACGAGAATAGAAATAGTATAATTGGGACCGACACGTCTTCCACTACAGCTACCCAGCAGATGTAGACCAACCATCACTGTTCACGTTTCCACAAATTTGTGTTAACATGAGCAGCAGCAGCAACAGCAGCCACAGCAGGCACATAAGCCACACTAAAGATATCACAGAGTGCAGTTACGTGACATTAATGCATCACACTAAAAAATGCAGTATCATCTAGTCTGTACAGTCTGCGATCGGGGTACAAAAGTAATTGGAGATCTAGGACTTGTTCATCTTGATGAAAGTTAGGCAGTCTACACCAGGACACCACCAACAGTGCTGAAGACACATTCTGAGAGAACGCTGGCTGCCGGGCATGATAAAACCTCCAAGGCGTGTGAGGAGAGCTAAGACAAGTCATCCATTTTGGAAGACCAAAATGTGATAGGGTCCAAAGCCTCCCTGATAGTATTGATATTCAGTTCTAGATACTGCTGCACTATCCTCTTCATTCATTCACAATGTGTGAGACTTGGACTGTTGTGCTGGTGCACGAGCTGGTCTAAAAAAGTGTCAAAGGACTCACAGAAATCGCTTCTTCCACATAAAACCACTGCTGCTGCTAATGTTGTGGCTTTGACGAATTGACGTGTCGGTGGTTGGAAGTGTAGAGCTGCGATGCGAACTGTGTGCTTCACTGCTGTCTTGGGGAAAAGCTCTCTTAAGGTTGAGTAAAAGCGTGTTTTGATACTCCAGCATTCGTGGGTCCCTTTCTGGGGCAGGAAGCATCTGGCAAAATTTGGTTTTATAACATAGAACTAACAGAGTGGCAACCCAGTAGTCAGCAGTATTCCTAATCATAACTATACGGGGATCATATTGCAGATAGTGCAGCAAGAAGTCACTCATATGTCAGGCTTTACCATGAGGTCCAAACCTATGCTGCGTTGGTTGTTGGGTAACAATGAGGCTCGTTTCCACTGTCTCCTCCCTCCGACCACGAACAACAAAGAGGTAAGAATTATCCTCTTCATCTGACAGTTGCTTGCCCATCACCTCTTCCTCCTCCATATGTTCCTTGGATCTTGCACCTTTGATAACAGTTTGTCTATTGTCACCAACAACCCTCGATCGCAGTAATCCACCCTCCCTTGGTACCTGCCTGTGTGACGACAGTCTTGAACTTAGAGACAATGTTATCCCTTCTGCATCCTCCTCTGCTTCCTACTCTTCTTCTGGGACCACCATCTCCTCTCACAGGCTATTCATAGTCTGCTCCAGCATATAAATGACCGGAATAGTGAGGCTGATGATGGCTTAGTCAGCGCTAACCATCTTAGTAGCCATTTTGAAACTGTGCAGAAGGGTGCAGAGGTCCTTAATCTGTGCCCACTCTGTAAATGTGATATGCACCATATCCGTACTGTGTTGGCCCAGGCTATACGACATGACATACTGCATCAGGGCCTCGTTACTGCTACCACAGTTGCTGCAACATGTGCAGGGTGGAATTTCACCGTGTCGGCACATTGCATATCAACCTGTTAACTGGCATGGACAAAGAACTCTGTATCGATGCAAGTCGATGACCTAAGGGGTGCGAACAGCGGAAATGAGCACACAGCTTACGTGCTTTCTGGAGCAGCTCACCCAGGCCAGGATGATGGAGGAGAAAACGCTGTAATACCAGGTTGAGGACGTGAGCCATGCAAGGCATGTGTTTGAGCTTGCCTAGCCATAGGGCCACCACCAGGTTTGCAACGTTATCGGACACGGTCTTCCCTGGATGCAGGTTCAGCGGAGACAGACATTGATCAAACTCAATTTTTAAAAAAATATAAAGGATTCTTTATTACATATGATAGTCATACAAAAGTTTAATTAACTCAAGCACAAACACAGGACATGAGACCCTAGTAAAAAAAAAAACAAGTGTCCAAGGCATGAAGGATAGTGGTAAACATCATCATGATATTAGACAAAAAGGCACTTTAAATTGTATCAATGTGTCATATCAGCCATGTATATTAATAACCAGGTTTAGACTTCATATAGTCCCGTGATGCTGACACCCATTTTAAAAAATGATACACCTTTCATAAGAGTTCCATGATGCTGCCATAGTGACAATACGTCCCCATGAAAAAAAGAAAGTGCCCTTAACAGCTGAATCGCTTACCCATGATGGAAGTAACCAGGTGCCTAGGATCCAAGTCCACCCATGTGTTTTTTACTAGGGTCTCATGCAGGGCCGGACTGGGACTAAAATTCAGCCCTGGCATTTGAAGTTACACAAGCCCACTTGTCACATGGTGACTGTATAATATCTTTGTACACTTGTAGGCAGGGCCGGTTTTAGGCAAAGTGGGGCCCTACGCCTAGGCAAAGTTTAAAATGGGGCCCCAAATACTAACATATTGCACATCACACAAAAGCATTTCGGTTGTATTTACATGCGCTGATCTCAGGCCGCTAAATGAGTTTGATCAACAATACTGAAGTTGTTCAACACTTGTTTCCCGGCCTCTTTCCACCAGCTGAGGAATAATGATGGAACAGAACGATCACTAATAGATCACTAACAGATCACCATACAGTATCATGTTATCAGCAGCACATCTACAGTTTACACCGGTGATGTGCTGCTGAGAACAAGGATTTTTGTTCCAGCAAAAACAATCTGAATATGCAGCATTTTACTTGTTTAGTCAAATACACCCCATAGTCCTCCATATATTATAATGTGCACCACAGTCCTCCATATAGTATAATACACTCCCCATAGTCCTCCATATATTAAAATACACTGCTCAGTCCTCCATATAGCAAAATACACTCCTCATAGTCCTCCATATAGCATAATACACTCCTCATAGTGCTCCATATAGTATAGTGATGCGCCCCAGAGTCCTGGTTGTGCAGTATTGTCGCTCTCCCACCAGGGGGAGTGATGGTACGTCTGATTGTACTAAAAGAGTTCACCTGACCAGGTATCACAATCACACACTACACTTCACACTCCAGCCACCAGGGGGAGCTAAAGGTTCTATCTATTAGGCCACTCCTCACACTCGGGTAAAACTGGTGGTTGGATAGGAAGTTAGGGAGAAAGCTGCTGGGTGAGACCCAGGAAAGACCTGTCAGTCAGACAGGGAGAGAAGGAGGAACATCGGAGCTGCAGACAGAGGTCCCTGTCAGGGGTGGGATCCTGTCAGAGACTTAGCAAGAGATAGAACGTTACGGAGCTGCGCCTGCACCTCATTGCGGCAGCATCCTAAGAAAGGACAAGAATCAGAGTATATTGTGGAGAAGTGAGAAACGAGATCACAGCACAAAGGAGATAACACCAGGAGGAGTCCTGCCTTAAAGATCAGCAACATCCTTCTGAGGCGCGTAGCCGGTGGCCGGAACACCGAGGGAGTAATAGGCTCCACGCATTACTTCAGAGACCGGCAGGACAGTCGATTCCAAGTCGGCTGCCCGACATTAATACCTATGAAGACACGGAGGCAAATTGTGGGAGAGGGGCGTCTCTAGGGTCCCTATAAAATAGCTCCAGGCCTACCCCATCATATGGGTTGTCCTATCCATATCATCTGAAAACATACACGACAGTTGTGAGGACTATCCCGTGGTGCTCAGCAGGGAGGAACTACAACACACAGGCACTAGTAGGAAGGCTACTGATTTCCACCTGCGTCAGGCGACGCTCTCTCCTCCATCATTGCATTCAACTGTACCGGCGTCATAGATGCCGGTATAGTTGAATGCGGCAGCGGTGGCGCTGGGGGGGGAGAAGGGTGAGTCGGCAGGCAGCGGCCCACTACTGGCACCGGCCCTTCTGGCATTTGCCAGAACTGCCCGATGGCCAGTCCGGCCCTGGTCTCATATCATAGAGTTTGTGTTTGTGCTTCAGTTAATTAGACTTTTGTATGACTATTATATGAAATAAAGAATCCTTTTTATGTTTTAAAAAATTGTATATAGAACTCCATTTTTTCAGGTTTCTATTAGATTGGGAGTATACACACCCACTGTCCTTTTACTTACATGGGCGAATACAAATATTCATTTAGACTATTGTACTTTCAATATGGCACCCGTGTCATTTCTGGGAGTTTGATTATATTGATCAAACTCAGCTTGGAGAGCTGTCCACAACTCTTCAGCTGTATGACTGCAATCTCCAAGGCATATCAATTTTAATACTGCCTGATTGCAGTGAGCCCTGGCTGCGCAGTACGGAGGTGGTGGGGATTCGCTCTGCACTGTTGGAACACTTGTCTAATTAAGGCAGTGGTTGAGGGTGCAGTTGGAGGCCCTAGAGGAGATAGAGGAAGAGACAGAAGCAGTGGAGGGAGTGTTAAATATAGAGGTTTGTCCTGCAAGCCTTGGGGATTCCAACGCTTGTGAAGCAGCACCTGCCCCAAAAGCCACCAGAGTCACTCAGTGCCCAGTCTGCGAGATGTGCACTGTGTCTTCCTGCTATAAAACTCCACCCCAGCCTTCAGTCTGTGCTAGAGTATTCTGCCTTGGATGCAGCTCCTGACCCTGGTGACTCCCTGGCTATATACCTGCTCCTGTGAACCTGTGTGGTGATCCTGCTACTCTGCTCTGAGTTCCTGCTGCATACACCAGTTTCCAGTAATCCTCCTTTATCTGCTGCTCGTGTTTACTTCCATCTGCATTTGCTGGACATGTAAGCTGTTGCTGCTCTTCATAAACCTGAGACTATTACCCAGGCCTCCCTGGTTGAGCTAAGATATTATTTGAACTGCCTTATAAGCATATCTATCTGTGTTTGGACTAAGCATGGACTTATTCGTGTCAAGTATCCTCAAGAATAATTGTGCTTCATAGACTTTCTGTGTGATTGCATTTTCCTCTGAAGTCTCCTATAGACTGCTAAGCTGCGTTTAATATTTACACCAAGTGTTGTGGACTTGAGTTTCTCTCTGCACCTGTTTGAATCACCGTGTGATAATATAGACTTTACCACTTATAAAACTGTGTCCTGTAGTTGTCTTGTTCAATGCAAAGAGTCTCCTGAGTTATCCCCTATAATTATTACAGGGAAACTGTGACGACCATCAGCTTTCAGAAACCGTCTATCTACCAGGTGAAAAGGCAGCATTTCCGTGGCAAAGCAGATTGGAGATGGTGGAGTTCAACCTCTTAGCTTTGTCATGCATAAGAGGAAACAATCTTTTACGTGACCACAACTGAAGAAACGTGGGCTAGGTGCAGTGCTGAGAGAGGGTGGAGTACGGTGAACCGGAAAAATTGATGGACCGTGAGAGAAGTGCAGGTGGAGATGTTGTGGTGGATTAAGAAAGTTGTGGTGTGCGCATTCTCTGAGATGAGTCAAAAACAGCATGCATGTCTGCTTCCATTACAGCTGACTGGGGCGAGTAAAAACCCAAGGTTCTGTGATTGAAGACCTGTGTGTCAATAGTTGGCACGGTAACAGAGGAGGAGGAAGAACCAGCAGATGCGATTGATGGGGATTGATGGTTGTTGAGGTCTGCTAGCCCACATTTTTGCACAGTGGGATTCCCACAGTAATGCATGTTGATTGCTCAAGTGAAGATTCATACATGTAGTCTTCAAATTATTGCACTTTTTTTTTACTTCGACTCAGTTTTTTTTTTCAAAGTTGGCAGATTACGTGAGTTGGCTCATCCTTTGCAGTGTCAAAAAAGGCCCAGGCTAGGCAAAACTTGCCACCCCTGCAATGTGCAGACCCACGGACACTGCTGGTCACAGCCGCAGTTGTGGCTGAGGATGCATTGCTCGTCGTGTCTGCGACGTACGGCGCAATGTATCCTCCTCAGATGATCTACTCAGCTGTGTGCCTCTATGTTCACACAAACTGGGATCTAACACCTCATCATCATCATACTCTGTGTTATCACATTCCTCGCCCTTAGAGTCACCCTCATCCTCTTCCTGACAGCACAGTACAGTCCACATGAGCTTCAGATATCCGAATCTCATCAGTATCACCTCCCTTCCCCCAGGAGTTTTCGTCTGGTGACGAGGGTCAGGATGCTGTTCAGACCCTACTTCATCCTGCCCCAGATCCAAGCTAAATAAAATTTGGGCATTGGTGCAAGTTGAAGAGTTGGGCCCAAGGGGAAGCAAGGGGAATTTGTGTGCCAACTCTGTGGACTGTAGTGAAGTATATCGTGGCACAGCTGTGTTGGTGCTCAAGATAGGTTGCCCACACCAGTAATGTATATATAATAAATAACTTGGCACTCAACTTGTATGTGATGATGATTAAAGGAAAATAGATATTTATTACTTGAATGGCAGTCCAGCAAAAAACGTTTCGGTCAAAATCATAAGACCTTCCTCAGTAAACTGCATTACAAACATATAACAAAACAATAATGGGTATACAAAATGACAAAGGGTAGATTAACAAAAAGATAAATCTCACAATAATGGTGTGACATTTGACAAAATAGAAGGGAGGGAAGATGGGAATAGGACAAGGTAATAATTTTACCCTCTGTGGACTGTACTGGGTGTGATGTTGAGGTGGAGGAAGAGGAGGAGAAGCCACTTGAAACTGCGCTTGCCATCCACTCGAGCATATGCTCTTTCTGGGCTTCATCAACAAGGCATACCACTGTGCGTCTGCCAAATTAAGGTAATGGAATAGCCTGTCCAGTAGCAGAAGTTGTCAGTTGTCTTTGCATAGGACGTGATGTTGGTTCACTAGTGCTTTCACAAACATTACCACCTACCCTACATACAGCTTGAACACCAAGCCTAATGCCCCTTCAACCACGGACTCGCGTTTTCCCAGTCATGTTGCTCAGATAGTGTGGTAGGAGCACAGTATTAGCAACAAGAAATTAGATTTTAAACTCTGCACCATCTCTGCAAACAGCTGAATTTCAGCAACAGTAAATTCCAATGCAAAATATGGCGTGCTGTATCATGTTGGTCACAGAAGAAAGAATTGTTTGAGTGTGGATGAGGCCTGTATGACTAAAAAAATATGCTACAAACAATTTGAAAAGTCAGATGTCCCCTACTGTATGACATTAGGAACACAAGAACTTTTTGGTGGCCTCTGGATAAGGCCTCTATAACACATTAGATGCTGAAAACTAGTTGAAAGTAAGGTCCCCTACTGTATGACACTAGGAACAGAAGACTTTTTTGTGGCCTCTGGATCAGGCCTCTATAACACACTAGATACTACAAACTATTTTAAAGTCAGGTCTTCTACTGTATGATGTTAGGAGCACAATAATTTTTGGGTGACCTCTGGATCAGGCCTCTACAGCTTAATTTCAACCTCACAAAATGACAAAGTGTGATACGGCGGGCTGTCTAACTTTTTGCAACTGAAAAATTATACCGTATATACTCGAGTATAAGCCGACCCGAGTATAAGCCGACCCCCCTAATTTTGCCACAAAAAACTGGGAAAACTTATTGACTCGAGTATAAGCCTAGGGTGGAAAATGCAGCAGGTACCGGTGAATTTCAAAATTAAAAATAGATACTCCATACCGTTCATTATGGCCCCATAGATGCTCCACATAAAGCTGTGCCACATATAATGCTCTGCACCGTTCATTATGGCCCCATAGATGCTCCACATAAAGCTGTGCCATATATAATGCTCTGCACCGTTGCCCCATAGATAGCTGTGCCATATATATAATGCTCTGCACCGTTGCCCCATAGCTGTGCCATATATACAATGCTCTGCACCGTTGCCCCATAGATAGCTGTGCCATATATATAATGCTCTGCACCGTTGCCCCATAGCTGTGCCATATATATAATGCTCTGCACCGTTGCCCGATAGCTGTGCCATATAGTGCTCTGCACCGTTGCCCCATAGCTGTGCCATATAGTGCTCTGCACCGTTGCCCCATAGCTGTGCCATATAGTGCTCCGCACCGTTGCCCCATAGCTGTGCCATATAGTGCTCTGCACCGTTGCCCCATAGATAGCTGTGCCATATAGTGCTCTGCACCGTTGCCCCATAGCTGTGCCATATAGTGCTCTGCACCGTTGCCCCATAGCTGTGCCATATAGTGCTCTGCACCGTTGCCCCATAGCTGTGCCATATAGTGCTCTGCACCGTTGCCCCATAGATAGCTGTGCCATATAGTGCTCTGCACCGTTGCCCCATAGCTGTGCCATATAGTGCTCTGCACCGTTGCCCCATAGCTGTGCCATATAGTGCTCTGCACCGTTGCCCCATAGCTGTGCCATATAGTGCTCTGCACCATTGCCCCATAGCTGTGCCATATAGTGCTCTGCACCGTTGCCCCATAGCTGTGCCATATAGTGCTCTGCACCGTTACCCCATAGATACTCCACATAAATCTGTGCCATTGCTGCTGCTGCAATAAAATAAAACAACACATACTCACCTCTCTTGCTTGCAGCTCCTCAGCGTCTCGTCCCGGCGTCTCCCCGCACTGACTGATCAGGCAGAGGGCGCCGCGCACACTATATGCGTCATCGCGCCCTCTGACCTGCACAGTCAGTGCGGAGAGACGCCGGGAAGACAGAGCGGCGCCCGGCGTGTGGAACGAGGACAGGTGAATATGTCATACTTACCTGCTCCCGGCGTCCCGCTCCTTCCCCCGGACAGCTGGTCTTCGGTGCCGCAGCCTCTTCCTCTATCAGCGGTCACCGGCACGTCATTAGAGAAATGAATAGGCGGCTCCGCCCCTATGGGAGGTGGAGCAGCCTATTAATTTCTCTAATGAGCGGTCCCACGTGACCGCTCAGGGGAAGAGGCTGCGGCACCCGGAGACCGTGGAACGGGCAGGGGGAGTGCTAGGAACGCCGGAACTAGGTGAGTATATGACAGTCCTCACCCGCCGACCCCACCACCGATCATGACTCGAGTATAAGCCGAGAGGGGCACTTTCAGCCCAAAAATTTGGGCTGAAAATCTCGGCTTATACTCGAGTATATACGGTATATATTTTTTTAATGTGCTTTAGGTCTGCAGACAGTTTCATATCACCACAGCACTAAATGACAAGGTGGGATACAGCAGGCTTTTTCACATTTAGCTAGTGAAAAAATACTATTTAGCATGCTATTCTCGTGCATGGAGCACAATAGAAGCAGTGCACAACACACTTGTAGGATATGTGCCCTGCTGGTTTTGTCTGTGGACCTCAGTAAGGGTACTGTCACACTCTGCAACTTTCCAACGATCACGCCAGCGATACGACCTGGCCGTGATCGTTGGAAAGTCGTTGTTTGGTCGCTGGAGAGCTGTCACACAGACCGCTCTCCAGCGACCAACCATGCCGAAGGCCCCGGGTAACCAGGGTAAACATCGGGTTACTAAGCGCAGGGCCGCGCTTAGTAATCTGATGTTTACCCTGGTTACAAGCGAACGCATCGTTGGATCGGTGTCACACACACCGATCCAACGATGACAGCGGGAGATCCAGCGACGAAAGAAAGTTCCAAACGATCTGCTACGACGTACGATTCTCAGCAGGGTCCCTGATCGCTGCTGCGTGTCAGACACAGCGATATCGTATGGATATCGCTGGAACGTCACGGATCGTACCGTCGTAGCGACAAAAATGCCACTGTGAGACAGTACCCTAATGGCAAAAAAATGCTTTAAGGTAAATTTAACAGCCACACTGGACTCTAGCTAGCTACACTGACTGATATACAACCGCCTAGCTAACTAGTTAAAATCTTTCTGCTAACAGTGCCAGCATCAGGAGCCGTCAAAATAGTACTAAAACAAGATGTCCGCCCTTTATATGGAGAGGGATATGTGATTTCAGCAGCCAATGACACAAGCCATGGTGTGTTAGGATATTGTGGGTGTTTCTTGCACAATGATTGGCTAGCCGCAATGTGCACACATAAAGTTAGGGAAAAAAAATGACAGTTTACAAGAAAGCCGCGCCTCTAAGCTCTGCAAACCCCCTCCCTTCATCAAACACGTGCCAAACGCTCATGATACACCACCATTATCATTGATAAAGTTCTGAAAATAAATTTCTGGCAACCCAAATATTTTCCCGTGCTTTTTACCGAATGTTTTTTTTTATCTTATAAAATTTTGCACGTGTTTCTGACCACGAATCTGAATATGCCATATTAGTGCCGAATTCATGTTTGGCAATCGTTTTCCAAACAAATTAGCTCATCACTAATAGGAACCTTCCAAATAATACTGATTTGTGCCAATACGCTATTCTGCGTGCATGTACCATACATTATTTGCCTTACTAAGTGTTGATATGTGAGTTTTTTTGTTTTGCAGAATTATTATTCTTGCATTTTAATTCATTTTTGGTTGCTTGAACTTACTTTGTTCAACAAAAGTGCTAAATGTTTGGCTCATAGCTGCTCGTTGATGTGCTTATTATGCACTGATGATCACAATAGCAGATATCGCCCGCTAAAACAATTTCTAATTTAATGACATTTATAAAACAATCACGTTTTATTTAAAAAAAAAAAAAAAATGTTTTGACATGTTCGCTCTAGTCTCTCTATTGTGCTATAACTTTATAATGAATACCAAACTTTCCTTTTGTCTCCGGGCATGAAATGACACACAGGGATGTCAATTACAAATGGCAAACGCAGAGATTCAACAGAAATAATATTCTGTTTTCTGCAGGTTTTATGTGGTTTTATATTATAAAACAGGTGCTATTTTTTAATTGCTTCCTCTTATCTCATTCAATTTTAAGATACACAACTGTAAATGGTTATTATCGATGTTGGAGAGCGCCACACAATGTATCTAAAATTTAGGGGAACCTACTGCCTTTTTCATGCAGAAGATGTTTGAGGAAACTGGTGGTGGTGGTGGTGGGGGGGTTCTGATTCATCTTTTGTGTCATTTTTTCATAGTGTTTTTCTGACAGTTTTGGAGGGATTAACATGACTTTTTTTTACAGTTGTTTTTCACTCCATTAAATAATTAAGAAACTGCTACCACTTTTTTAAGGAAAAAACTATGGCAAAATGTTTTGTAAGATGTCAGCCTGTCTTCTAAGCTTTTTTTCTCCTATTGTAAGTTCTAGAGCTTCTTCCAAGTGGAAAATGCCAGAAAAATGGACATGTCACTTCTTTTAACCGGTTGGCATTTTTAAAAACCTGAAGAGGTTAAAAAAGATGTTCAAAAGCCTTAAATATTTTATTTTTACTATGGGCCTAAAACTAACAGGCAGGTAGTTGCTACCAATCTACCAGCCTGTTGTGCTTGGCACAGATTCCTGCCGGAACACAGCGGTGACAGACTGCTGCAGTCAGCAATTCAGTGGTTTCTGCTGACTTCACATTGACAAAACAGTGGCTTCTCTTCTGCTCTGCTATGTTGATGAGGTGTGACTGCTGGTGTCATGCTGATTGACATCTGACTTCCTACTTCCTTACTGCTGGGAGCCGGCTGTCAATCAGCATGTCGTCGGCTGACACAGTCAACAGAGCAGCACTGAAGAGGAAGAGCTGCTCTGTTGATGTTGACAGGTGCAGTCAGTGACCGCTCTGAGCATGCACTGGATAGAACAGGCATGTAGTCAGCAACTACCTGCCTGTTAGATTTTAGGCCCATAGTAAGAAAAAAATTAAAAGTCCCGGATAACCCTTTCACATTCCATGGTGGAATCTGTCTAAAAAATGTATCATGTGCCTGTCCCCTTAGACATATTTTTTTCAAACTGATCTTATTTAAATGGCTAAATATAAACGTGGTCAGTGGAAAGATCCGATACCTGAGTTATTCTTTCTAAGGACTTTACGAAGGATTAGGGAATATTAATTACATGGGAAGAAAAGGTGATATAAAAGGGTTATTTATAACTAGGGAAGTCACACCATAGACTGCCTATGAAGTTGAATACACTGTGCACATGGAAAACTGTTTATGTGACTTGTACTGTTGACAATTGTGAACCTTTGTGAAATTCATTGTGAACGAAGACCGTACAAAGACCGATATTATAGACTGGTGAGACCCAAAACCAAACACTTTTTCTTTTAATGGTTGAAGGTCGGTCACAGCACGTAAGTATCAAAACAGGTAAGGCACTACTGGCCAGCTGAACAGGTACAAATTAATATGCCCAGCCAGACTTCCGACGCAACTTCGTACATACAAAAATCTTTTGTGGTATAACAATAGACCGCCAAGGAGGAATAAAGTATTTATACTGCGCTCTGAACCCCACCCATTTGGTACAAGGCCTGCTTAATTCCATCCTGTAGACCAGAGAGGAAAATATCCAGACCTATCTCTGTGAGATGAACACTATCAGGCAACATCAGACTGGAATTGTCTCACTACAGCTGACGATGTCTGATGACCACTACAGCTTTAAAACGTATAAAGCGGGACATGCCCACATTAAGCATGTGCCAAGAGCGGTCTACAGCCGACGCATCTCTCGCACTTTGCCACGCAACACTGGAAATGACCTCTGACCAGACCAGAGTTAGTTCTGTGAAGAAGCCATGAAATTTATCAATGTCCGAATGCATCATATTGAGGAGTTCGACTAGATGGAAAGAGCAAAGATCATTTCTGCCCGTATGGATAACCAAAATTACAGGAGAGGAAGAGACCTGAGAGATATCTGCAACTTCAGGGAGAACCTGCCACCAGGTCAACCCCCTGATTCCTCTCCAGAAGACATCAATGCCATGAAAACCAAGGCCTCTTCCACCCAGCCAGCGCTCTGCCCTTTTGACCTCCAGAAAACATATAAATGACCCAGAATCCACACGGCGGGTTTCATGTCTCCTGAAAAACAAATGGCAAAACAGGAATAACGCCATCTACCAATATGCTGAATTTCAAGATCAGACAAACTGGCACGGGCCACTCCATTACAAAATGAGTGGTTACCAAACTCCCTAGGAGGGAGGCCCAGATAAAGTAAGGATTTATGAAAGAGGGATTGAAACTGAAATACTGTCAGGGAAGAACCATCCTCATGGGAGAAAAAGGCTGAACCGGAACGGCGGACTGCCAAATAATTGTTAACTAGATTTAAGGGACACAAAGGATCAAGAACAGCAGAACAGGAGAAGAACTCGGGTATTATCAGTACAAGTAAGCTGAAAACTCAATGTCAAGCAGCAGCCGCAAAAGCGAACAAGATTTTTAGGATGTACAGTATAGACCAAAAGTTTGGACACACCTTCTCATTTAAAGATTTTTCTGTATTTTCATGACTATGAAAATTGTATATTCCCACTGAAGGCATCAAAACTATGAATTAACACATGTGGAATTATATACTTAACAAAAAAGTGTGCAACAACTGAAATTATGTCTTATATTCTAGGTTCTTCAAAGTAGCCACCTTTTGCTTTGATGCCTGCTTTACACACTCTTGGTAATGAGCTTCAAGAGGTAGTCACTGGGAATGGTCTTCCAACAATCTTGAAGGAGTTCCCAGAGATGCTTAGCACTTGGCACTTTTGCTTTCACTCTTCATCTCCTCTTAACAGTTGTTGTAGAGATGTGTCTGCTGCTAGAACTCTGTGTGGCATTGACGTGGTCTCTAATCTGAGCTGCTGTTAACCTGCGATTTCTGAGGCCGGTGACTCGGATAAACTTATCCTCAGAAGCAGAGGTGACTCTTGGTCTTCCTTTCCTGGGGCGGTCGTCATGTGAGCCAGTTTCTTTGTAGCGCTTGATGGTTTTTGCCACTGCACTTGGGGACACTTTCAAAGTTTTCCCAATTTTTCGGACTGACTGACCTTCATTTCTTAAAGTAATGATGGCCACTCGTTTTTCTTTACTTAGCTGCTGCTTTTTTCTTGCCATAATACAAATTCTAACAGTCTATTCAGTAGGACTATCAGCTGTGCATCCACCAGACTTCTGCACAACACAACTGATGGTCCCAACCCCATTTATAAGGCAAGAAATCACACTTATTAAACCTGACAGGGCACACCTGTGAAGTGAAAACCATTCCCGGTGACTACCTCTTGAAGCTCATCAACAGAATGCCAAGAGTGTGCAAAGCAGTCATCAAAGCAAAAGGTGGCTACTTTGAACCTAGAATATAAGACATAATTTCAGTTGTTTTACACTTTTTTGTTAAGTATATAATTCCACATGTGTTAATCCATAGTTTTGATGCCTTCAGTGTGAATGTACAATTTCATAGTCATGAAAATATAGAAAAATCTTTAAATGAGAAGGTGTGTCCAAACTTTTGGTCTGTTCTGTATAAGAAGAGAGATAAAATCATGCGATCCCAATGTATTCTTACCCCTTTAGAAATTACTGATGAGGCCACATCTAGAATATGAGATCCTGTTTTGGGCTCCACATTTTAAAAAGGAGTTAGAATTAGTGTTGAGCATTCCGATACTGCAAATATCGAGTATCGGCCGATATTCGCTGTATCGGAATTCCGATACCGAGTTCCGATATTTTTGCGTTATCTGAATCGGGATCCATATTCATGAAAAAAATAAAGAGCAAAAATAAAAAATATGGATATACTCACCCACCGACGGCCCCTGGCTCTCAGCGGTGCAACCGGCAGCCTCCGTTCCTAAGAATGCAGTGAGTGTAGGACCTGCGATGACGTCGCGGTCTTGTGATTGGTCGCGTGACCGCTCATGTGACTGCGACGTCATCGAAGGTCCTTCACTCTGCATTCTTAGGAACAGAGGCAGACGCTTGCAGCGGTGACAGCCAAGGGCCTTCCGAGAGTGAGTATATCCATATTTTTTATTTTTATTCTTTATTTTTTACATGAATATGGATCCCAGGGCCTGAAGGAGAGTTTCCTCTCCTTCACACCCTGGGAACCATCCAGGATCGCTCCCTATTACGTTCCGATATTTGTGTCCCATTGACTTGTATTGGTTTCGGGTATCGGTATCGGCGATATCCGATATTTTTTGGATATCGGCCGATCCAATCCAATACCGATACTTTCAAATATCGGAAGGTATCGCTCAACACTAGTCAGAATCAGTTCAAAGACAGGTTACTAGATTATTACAAGGGATGCAGGCCTCTCATATGAGGAGAGGTTGGAAAAGTTGGGCTTGTCTAGCTTAGAAAAAAGACACCTCAGAAGGGGTCTCATTTACATGTGTAAATACATGTGTGGCCACTAGAAAACACTGGCACATGACTTTTTCCTTCCAAAGACTGTACTGAGGACTAGAGGGCACTCAATACAGGTGGGAGAAAGGCGATTTTGGCAACCAAACAGGAAAGGGTTCTTTACAGTTAGAGCAGTCAGATTATGGAATGTCGACCACAAAAGGTAGTAATGGCCAACACTATAACAGCTTTTATACAAGGGCTGGGTTATAGATAAATTAGTGACAAAATGTACAACTGATGGAGAAAGGTTGAACTTGATGGACCTAGGTCTTTTTTCACGCTACGTAACTATGTAACAATCGTCCAACCAAAAAAGGCAAAAATAAAAGGCCAAACCAGATATGCAGTTTTGAGCAACTGCCCCAGATACCCCAATGCTTTGAAGGTGAAGTAGGTAATCAATGGTAACTTCCACATGGGTGTCATGGGATGACAATATCGGTCTATCCCTCACTAAATTATACCATTCCCTCCACGCCTTACCATAAGAATGCCATGTACATGGGGCTACCGAAGATCTCCCCAGGTCCATTAATCATCCTCCACCACTTGCCACATGAGGGACAGGCATCGGTGCCCCTCCATTTTGGCCATGGGTAAACAGTCTCGAAATTTCTGCGGATCAAAACGAGAAAAAGAGCCAGCGATTACATTCTTAGTACCTGTGATGTGGCGAGCTCTAAACAAGATGTTAAAATTTAAACATTGTAAATCCAAGAACCTAAGTAGCTTGATGACAGGGGGAATGAGGATTGCCAGGTGATTTATGGAGTGTACCACGCTCATGTTGTCTGTCCAAAAACAAACTATATCCTGGAGAGAGGAACCCCAGATGACAATAGCCGTGCCAATGGGGAATAACTCTAACAAGTAAGATTTTTTTACCCAGCCTGAGGAGAGCCAGGATTACGGCCAAGATTCTGCACACCATTGATCCTTGAAAATAACACTGAAACCTGAGGACCCGACGTCATCAGAAAAAAAGGGAGAGATCCTCATTAGTCACTTCCGGGGACTGAAAACACATGTGACCATTATAGGACAAGAGAAACTCTTTCCAGACCAGCAAATCGGCTTGTAAAGCTGGTTTTATCCGAATTCTATGTTGGGGAAGCTTAATACCTCTGGTTGACCGGGTCAGATGTCTTGAAAAAATTCTTCCCATGGGCATTACACGGCATGCGAATGTGAGAAGACCCAGCAACGTCTGCATCTAACGTAACTTTTCAGATGGAGCAAAAGCCTTAATTCAGGAACAGCAATTTTGAAATGTTTTCAAAAGGAAGCCGAAAGACCATTGCAGTGGAACCAATCTCAATCCCTAAAAAGGATAGGATGGTGGAAGGACCAAAAGTTTTCTCGGTGGAAACAGGAACACTGAAATGTACCATGGAAAAACAGAAACTGTCCAAAAAAATGTGACAGGACTTTGAATCCTTTGGACCCACAAACAAAAAATCATCAAGATAATGGATAATCGCTGGGGAAGCAGACTCATATTTGACTACCCACTCTAGGTAGCTGTTTGCTTTCATACAGTCTATCCGCAGGGCATTGTTCTTTATCGACTGTGTGCTGGTGGTCATGGGACACCAGGGCCTAAATATCAACATAATCATTTGTCCAAATTTTGCTAAAAGCCTTTTCGTCTAAGTGAGACCCAAGTGGGGGATACGCTGCAGAAAAATACATCCTTATGTATGCTAGCCTGAGCAGGGGGATCTTGTTTAGGATTTTGGTCTAACAAAAAAAGGTTAAGTAATATTTTTTGACCAGGGGGAAGATTAGCGCCCTGACTCAAGCGTTTTTAAGGCTGGAAGAAATCCTGCACTCTCCCCCCAAGCCCCTGCATACTGGTACTCACCAAGACCTTGCTGAACCAATTCAATGGGATGGTTTGGAGTAGCCTGCACAGGAACAGCTGCATCCTGGGAATGATCCAGAACCGTTCAGATTCCAGGGGATCTTTGGTGACGTGTCGACCTATGATGCAAATCCTTTTGTGATCCGTCAGACGACTTTTCGGACAAGGAAAGTGATAGCCAGCAAAATGATCTGGATTGGCGACTACACCAAAAAGATCTGGAGCGGCGTGATGCCTGCTATGAGATCTTTCAGAGCGACGCCGCCGATCGGGTTTGTAGGATGAAGATAAGGATGAGGACCCAGGGTTGTGATTCCCGCGCCAATGACAGTGTGGAGTCAGGGCCGGGGATCCAGCACCCACCACTACTTGAGCCATAGATGTAGCTGGCATAATGTGGGCACTAGTAGGCACTGTACCCATAGTGAGCAACTGTTGTGGTGGCATTGGCCCCTGCAGGGGGTTTCAAATTTGTGTGGGGGTTGGTGGAGGTGTTGAATAGTTTGGTAGCAGAAGAAACTTGTGAGAGTAGATTATATGGGGTAATTCAACTTTTATCTACACAGAACATGAGGTACATGCATCAGCTTCTTAATACAGCATAACAGGAAGTCTGAAGGACCTTTCACCAGAGAGAAAGTGAAACCAAAGTACAACAAGTATATGCATTACATTCAACTAAGCCTATAATAATAATCTTTATTGTTATATAGTGCTAACATATTCCGCAGCGCTTTACAATTTGCACCGATGGGGCTCACTATCTAAATTCCCTATCAGTATAGATTGTGGGAGGAAACCGGAGAACCCGGAGGAAACCCACGCAATCATGGGGAGAACATACCAACTCCTTGCAGATGTTGTCCTTGGTGAGATTTGAACCCAGGACTCCAGTGCTGCAAGGCTGCAGTGCTAACCATTGAGCCACCGTGCTTCCCCATATAACAGTAACATCGCCATCTACTGTCAAAAAAATGTGAACTCCTCCTGCACACAAATGTCTGTATCTGTTGCATATCTGCCAACAGGGGGGCATAGCAGCAGTGATGTTTATTTGAAGAGCACTAGCTGCATCAATCTGTGCAGGGGCTGTGCAGTGTGTAGGGGTACTGTGTGGTGCCTGAACATTAGGGACCTGCAAAGAGGAGGCAGGCTCCTTAACAGAGGATGCACTGCTAATAGCCTGACCTCCCATTCCATTTAGTGGCCGGTACAGGAGGGCTGGGGGGTGCAGGGAGGTATACGGTGGCAGTATTTGGAGCAGGTGGCTGCAAGATGGCGGCTCTAGCTTTTAACCCATTTCAAACAGGGCACACCAGTCAGGGGGCATCCCATAAAGGATTGAAGTGCCCCTCAGTCACCTGAATTCGACCTATCTAAAAACCTCCCAAATGCAGATGGGATGACTTCTGCATTCAGAAATGTAATGCACAATAGAAGTTCTATTTTCATGTGTGTTAAAAACTGGTGTGCACAGTGCCATTAAAAAGAATAAGTAACTGGCATTTGCTTGTTTCTTTAAATGATACTGTAAACCATATCTTTAACTCTGTATGTAACCCCTTTCTCATGTACAGCACCATGGAATTAATGGTGCTATATGAATAAATAAATAATAATAAAATAATACAGCAGGGAAGTGTTTTTTTCCTGAGCTTACCTGGGCACAAAGTAGGTTGGTAAATATGCTCCATTTTGAGGTTGCAAGAACTTGAGTAGTTTGCACAGAACCCTAACCAGGAGGCTGACTGTAAGCCAGACTACTGTCAAATGTCATTGAGACTTGAGTCCATAAACTTATGACCAATGTAGCATACTCTGACAGCTGGGAATATAGGTATTAATCTTAATTGGCCTATTCTGGCAGTATGTCTACGTCTTAGTTGGCAGAGGAGAGCCAGGTGGCATACGTACAATGCTTGCTTGCCACTCAATGAACAGGACCATATCCCTTCCCTGCTCTAGTTTTAATGACTCATACCCTTTATTTAGCCCTATGTTTTGTTTTCCTCTATATATCATCTGTACAACACCTTCTTAAAGGGAACTTGTCATCTGATTCACACTGCCCAAAGCAGGAGCAGCATGAATCAGAGCCTTGCTACGTGTTTGCAGTCAGGTGTAGCTCTGGCATTTCAGAAAAAAAAAGATTAAAAATCCTACCAGAGATCATAGCTGGACACAAGACTAGTGAAGCTCCTCCCTTGGCCGTCTCTTCCCAGCACTGCTGTACATGATTGACAGGTCTCTCCCTCGTGTGTACATAAGGAAAGACTTGTCAATCACTTACAGCAGAGCTGGGAAGGGCCGACCAAGGACAGAGTTGGATTAGTCTCATCTCTGGCTATGGTCCCCAGCTGTATGCATAAAGTTTACTCTCTCTGAAGCGTTTCGGAGAAAAATATATCTGGCTGCAATTGTGCAGTTAAGCTCTGATTCATGCTGCCCACCGATTGGGCAAGGAACTAGTGAGGATGCCTGCATGAGATTTCCACCAGGGCAGGCCGGTCAATCAGATAAGAGTTGACCGATCATCCTGACCTGGAGCATTTTGCTTCAATTGTGCCAATACAAAATTTGATTTTTTTTTTCTGTTTTATAATTTTTCACATTAAACATAAAAATAAGTCAGATTTGTGTTTCATCATACTCATCATCATTTTTTTTATTTATTTATTTTTTTTACTTTTTCATTTTTTTATTGGCTAGATTTTAGGATACATATCATTTATGGATTGACTTTTTTACATTTTCAGTTTTGGTGATTTGTGGGTGTCTTACCTGCTGGTAGTGAGGAATGTTCCTGGACCATCCCCTTTGAAAACCTCTTACCCTATGGAAGGCACAGCACACTCTATTTAGCTACTTATTTCTAGGTGCTTGGGCCACGTGTGACCCCTGGATTTAACCCCTTAGTGACGGAGCCAAATTTTTGAAATCTGACCAGTGTCACTTTATGTGGTAATAACTCTGCAACGCTTCAACAAATCCCAGTGATTTTGAGATTGTTTTTTCGTGACACATTATACTTTATGATAATGGTAAATTTAGGTCGATATGTTTTGCGTTTATTTATAAAAAATATCAGAACTTTGAGAAAAATGTTAAAAAATTAGCAATTTTCTAAATTTGAATGATTATCCCTTTAATCCAGATGGTCATACCACAGCAAAACATTAATAAATAACACTTCCCACATGTCGGCTTTACATCAGCATCATTTGTAAAATGTTTTTTTATTTTGTTAGTATTTTAGAAGGTTTCAAAATGTAGCAGTAATTTTTCATTTTTTCAAGGAAATTTACAAAATGTATTTTTTTAGGGACCTATCCAGGTTTGAAATGCCTTTAGGGGTCGCATATATTGGGAAACCCCCAAAAGTGATACCATTTTAAAAACAGCACCCCCTGACATATTGAAAACTGCAGTCAGGTAGTTTATTAACCCTTCAGGTGATTTTCAGGAATTAATGCAAAGTGGCATGACAGAAATGAAAATGTGTATTTTTACCACCTAAATGCCTCTAACTTCTGAACAGATTACTAGAGCCGTCAGACTCTAAGGCCGCTATTTGGACGTGAATTGCCATGGCAAACATCAGGACCACACAATCATGATCTGAGGGCACCGATTGGGATAAAGAGGAAGCCCCCACAGTCTGTTAACCATTTATATGATGTAGTTACTATTGACAGCAGCATCTAAAGGGTTAAACAGATGTGGACGGGGCAAACGCTGATCGTGGCTGAGGCACCAAGTTGTCAGCTATAGTGCACAACCGACAGCTGCTGGATTGTCACCTGTATGGGGAGGCTATTCTCTTATATCTCAGGTCAGTTAAAAGACGTATTGGCGGTCATTAAGGGGCTAAAAACTACTTGCACTTTAATATTATATATATTAATAATAATAATTTTTAAAAAGAGATTCCGAAAAATAGTAATTAAAACAAGCACAATATGTGGATATAATATACATGCAGCGTGTAATTCATATTCTTCAATGTTGGAAGTTGAGAAGAAAAGTAAAAATGTAAATCTTCTTTGGCAAACAAGATGCCCTGTAACATTTCCTGAATTTGTCATTCCCCCATGAGCAGTGACAATGCTATGAAGTGAGATTTGGTTACACAGTTGTGTTGTGCACCAAGGTCTCCGGGTGGACGCTTGTTATTGGAGTCAGAGGAATTGAATTTATTTTTGCGCCACATGTAATTTATGCCCCCGGGTCGCTAAGTCCTCCAAGTGACTTTTCAACATTGATCAGGCAAATGTCACCCAACGCTGCTAGTATACAACACTTTACATGTTTGTTTAGGGTTAAATCAAGAATGACCACACAAAGAGGTTAAGCTGAAGAGGCTTGACAAATTTTATTTTCCTACTAAGCAGCTAATCAGTCTCCATTGTTTGGATTGCAAACAGGGCAAAAATGGGGGTCACACTTCTACATACAAAGATAAAAAAAGGGCAAGAGGAAAAAGTGAAGGCTCCAATTAATAACACGGGATCGTGATGAAAAAAATGGATAAATTAGACAAGAGACATGTGACAATCTTGATTTGAAAAATTAGAATCTATTTTGATGCTTATAGTGGATTGGATCATAAAAGTATAAATACATGCTAAAGAGACGATGACCACAAGCGTAAACAATGTAGGAAAAACAGGTTAAAATTGTGTAGAGATCACTATTTTTAAGGTAGGTAGATGTTACGATGATGAGGCGAGTCATTATTGTGGTATCATCTAGAATATGCAGTTTAGTCCTGGGCAACAGTAGATAAAATGTTGGAAAAAGCACAAAGAAGAGCAAAACATAAAAACTGATAGTGTGTGGTTTTAGAAAAAATGTAGCTCTGGGGGTTGAAATTCAAAGTGGAGCCCCCAATCCTGGAGTTTCTTTTATCCAGACTCTCTATATACAGTCATGCCTAAGCTCTCGCCACCTCCTGTTGCCTCCAACTCAAAAAATATCTCCAGAATCCCTCCTTTTCTCAACCCACTATTGTAGTAGATTGAAGGTTGAGAAAAGGAGGGATTCTGAAGATATTTTTTGAGTTGGAGGCGACAGGAGGTGGCGAGAGCTTGGCCATGACTGTATATAGAGAGTCTGGATAAAAGAAACTCCAGTATTGGGGGCTCCACTTTGAATTTCAATCCCCCTCATCATCTCACACCTCAACTTCTGCAACATCCTCCTCTGTGGCCTACCTTCTAACACCTTTCTATTCCTATGACTCTGCACAGTAGGAAAGAGGCGGAGGGAGATGAGGGAGAGCCGCAGATAAGTACTGCGCATGCCCAAGATTCCCAGCCCTGCAGTGTGAATAAATCAGAAGAGACTGCAGGGCGGGATCTCGGGAAGCACGTCCACGCAGGCATAATAAGAAATACATCATGTGATGTCAGTGGACGGGCAGCGCTAACTGTGCATATGCAGCGCCCCAGAGTCCTGGTCGTTGCAGTACTGTGGCTCCGCCACTAAGGGGAGCTATGGTACGTCTGATGGCACTGAAGGAGTTCATCTGACCAGGTATCACAGACACCAATACATTTCACAGCCGGGCCACCGGGGGGTGCTAAGGGTTCTATTCACTAGGCCACTCCCCACCATTGTGGGTAAACTGGGGGTCAGGCAGGAAGTTAGACAGAAAGCCAACTGGATGGGAACCAGGCAACACCTTGTGGCAGAGGGTGTTGCAGGAGGAGATTCAGTAGGGTCCCTGTCAGGGGTGGGATCCTGACAGAGGCTTGGCAACTTGAGCGAACGTAACGGGACCGTGCCTGCTCAGTATAGCGGCGGTGCCCAAGGAGGGATTGGAAGCAAGATAGATTGTGCTGAGTGAGAGACGAGATCAAAGCAACAAGGAGAATACCAGTAGGGGTCGTGCTGTAAGACCGAGGCAACATCCTACTGAGGCGCATAACCGGCGGCCGGAACGCCGAGGGAGTATTACAATATTCAGCTTCAAGCAATACTCTAAACCAACGGCAGGACAGTCAGTCAAAGGCGGGCTGTCTCATCTAAATCACCTATGCAGTCTTGGGGGGCAACCTGTGGAGAGGGGTGACTCTAGGGTCCCGGAAGAGCTCCGAGCCTACCCGTCATACGGGTGCCGTCCCAACCGTAACATCAGGGAGGGACGGAGGATTAGCAGAACATCATCTAATCGAGTTGTGAGGGAACTTAAGAAACAGACACAACAGTTGTGGGGACTTTCCGTAAGCACAGCAGGGAAGGACCGCAACACATAGCGCTAGAAGGAAGGCACAGATTTCCACCTGTTAAGAGAACTCTGGAGGTGCCATTGGACCGGCCGGACTTGCGAAGCCTGGTTATCCGGACTCCGGACTGAGGACCCAGAGATCTTCAGTAAAGAGGTAAAGAGACTGCAACCTGGTGTCCTCGTTATTTACTGCACCGCACCACCACAGCACCACTACCACCATCCAAATCCGTATCTACCATTGACTGTGCGCCCCTCGGCAGGGTCACGGACCGGGGCCTAGCCACTGTGACAACCCCCAGAACAGAGACTCTGAGGCCCGGTACCGGGTACTCCTCGGCCCTGCGGCGGTGGGGGCGCTGCACATACCCAAGGGCAAAGATTACAGCGCAGGCGCAGGGAAAATGCCTAAACGCTGAGGAGGCGGCACCCATGAGAAATGAGGAAATAACTGACGGCTGTGGTGCATCTGTGTAAGGGGGGAAAGACCTGCCCCCCTGTCAAATTCGAGGTATGAGGTACAAATTATATAAACAGTTATTTCAACATTGGCAGGGACACGAACTAAAAGAGCCACCTTGACAGAATGCAGCATTAGTGCTGCACAAGTTGGCTCTTTTACAAACGCCTGGGGGGTGACAGGTTCCCTTTAAGATCTCTCCACAGGTGTTCAATGGGATTTAGTTCTGTATTCATTGCTGGCCTCTTCAGAACTCTCCAGTGTTTTTTTTTCCATCTATTTCAGGCTGCTTCTTGAAGTATATTTGGGGTCATTGTCGTGCTGGAAGACCCATGACATAGGATGCAAACCCCAGCTTTCTCACCCCAGACATTATATTGCGACCCAAAATTATTTGGTAATCCTCACATTTCATGATGCCTTGCACACATTCAAGGCACCCAGTGCCAGAAGCAACAAAACAACCCCAAAACATCTTTGAACCGCAACCATATTTCACTGTAGGTACTGTGTTCTTTACTTTGTAGGCCTCATTCCATTTTCTGTGAACAGTAGAATGATGTGCTTTACCAAACATCTCCATCTTGGTCTCATCTGTCCATTAGACGATCTCACAAAAGGATTTTGGCTTACTCACGTACATTTTGGCAAACTGGGTTTCTTGCCATAGCTGTTCATTTCTTTCCAATGTCAACAGATAGTTTGCACTGACACTAATCCGGAGCCTGCAGAACAGCTTGAATTTCTTTGAAAATTAATTGAGGCTGCTTATTCACCATCTGGACTATCCTGAGTTGAATCCTTTCATTAATTTTTGTCTGCCGCCTACCTTCTCGGAAATTAGCTGCAGTGCAATTGTAATCTTGAAATTGTTATTTATTCAATCATCCATGACAGCACCACAGAGAGAGGGGATCCGCCCTTCAGGAACAGGAAACCTACAGATACATAAGGGCGGCACCTCTCCCACGCATCAGTTGGATTCCCGTTCCTGGAGGACAGGATGCCTTACAGATCATCTGTATTTCATCAGGATTCCCAGGCAAGGGGGTCTCCTACCTCGGTCAGTGCGGGGTCCCTGGAAGCACCACGGTGGGCCTGGGTAGGGCTTCATGACAGAGTGCGGAGCAGGTGGAGTGGAGTCCGGTGGATGGCCGTCTCCAGAAGCCAGCGCCGGAGGTGAGTATTTCCCCCGGGGTCTGTCCTGGTCCTCCTGGTGCCTCTGTCTCCTGCGGCCCGGTCAGTCGTCCTGTCCCGGGTGCGTGGCATGGTGGCGTACGGTGGGGTCATGCTGGCGGGTCTGGCGCCGCACCGCTGTCTCCCTGCACTTCCTCGTGCACTCCTTTGAGCACCAGAAGTGATGTGGTGGGGTGTCGGGGCTGGACCAGAAGTCGGACACCGGCCGGCTTCTCACTGCAAGTGCGGCTGTGCTGCTGCAGCATGGGACCGGTGCGGCGGCTGGGATGGTGGGGAACGGGGGGCTGTGGGGGAGGCTGTCAGATGTCCCACACGGGGAGGGAGCAGAACCCCTGGCCACATCCCTGCTAGTCCAGATCCGGGGGAGGAGTCACATGACTATAAAAGGAACCACAGTGACGCTGCAGGGCTGCTTTTTGGCCCATCTGCAGCAATGGATGAGCCGGAAGCTCCCGTGGCTCAGCTGGAGCAGGAGCGGGCCTCAGAGAGGTCCCATGTGAACCCCCCACTGAAAGTCCGGGGACGGAGTGATCAGCCCAGCCGCAAGAGTTCCTCCAGACTGAAGGATCTGGCTCGCTCCCCCAGTAATCCGGTAGCTACCGCTACTGCTTGGGTAAGAGATCTCTGTGAATGTACCCTGATGCAATTTTTTCTTTTTCCTTATGTTCTGAAAATGCTCTGGTAAAACAAAAAACAAGGAGTGTGCCCCTTGTAATTGTCCCTTGCCAGACGCCTAACCCGAAGAGATTATGTTAGTCATGTGTGCGACAGTTGGAAGGAAGGAAAAAAACAAAACAATTATATAATATAGCGGTAGTCCTAGTTAATTACATAGGCCATTGCATTTTTTCCGCTCCCACAGGTGGCGGCAGAAACCCCTGATTTTACCACGAATCTGAGAGAAATTTTCAGAAGAGAAGTAAAGGATTCCCTAAGATCCTTGTCCCAAGGGGAATCTTCTAAAAAGAAAGAGAAGCTAGTGTTTCAGAATCAGACAGCTGCCCCTAGAAAAGGCGATTATTATTCAGAGGCCTCCGTCTCCTCTGCATCCTCTTGAGAAGAGGACTCTAACCAGTTTTGCTTCCTGCTGGATCAAATGGACAAATTCAGCGGTCTAGACCCAAGAAAACATAGGTCCTTTCCACTAAATGACAAGGTTCAGAACCTGATAAATAGGAAGTAGAAAAAGCCAGAAAAGAAGGGCTCCCTACCACCAGCCTTTAAACAGCGATATCCCTTCGAGGACCCATTGGTGAACAGATGGGATAAGGCACCGAAATTAGACGCAGCAGTGGCCAAAGCTTCCAAAAAATCCTCCATTCCCTTTGACGACATAGCTTCCTTAAAAGATCCGCTTGATAAAAAAGCAGACACATTTCTAAAGGGAACTTGGGAAATGTCGGCGGGTGCTCTAAGGCCGGCAGTGGCTGCAACATACACAGCCAGATCAATGATGGTCTGGCTGGATCAACTCTAATCCCAGCTAGAAGACGGGGCATCAAGGGAATCCATTATAAAATCCCTGCCAATAATCCAGAATGCCACAGTCTTTCTAGCTGATGCTTCGGCTGATTCAGCAAGGATGGCAGCCAGGGCGGCAGGACTATCAAATGCGGCGCATAGGTCTCTATGGCTAAAGTGTTGGCCGGGGGACATTCAAGCCAGATCCCGTCTTTGCTCTATCCCGTGTGAGGGAGAATATCTGTTCAGACTGGTTCTAGACGGACTTCTGGAAAAAGCCGGAGACGAGAAAAAGAAATTTCCCAGTCTGCCGACCCCCTCTTATAGACGTCCCTTCTCGGGGAAAAGATTTTTTCATAGAAGGCCATCCAGAGATCAAGGCAGATGGGATGATAAAAAGAGGAGAGGTACTGGATTTATGTTTGGAGGTGGGGGGTGCCAGGAACTATCTCGTGAGGTCAAGAAGCCATCCCAATGACTAGCCACTCTGGTAGGAGGTAGGCTGTCTGCCTTCTACTTGGCCTGTTCCTTGATTTCCAATAGCAATTGGATCCTGAAATTAATAGCCAAGGGTCTGCGGTTAGAGTTTTCCTGTATTCCCCAAAACAGGTTCAGGATTACCCCACTCAGACCTTCCCCAATAGAACTGGTGTCCCTGGAAACCAAAATTCGTGACCTGCACAGTAAAAGGGTTTTATCAGAAGTGCCGGAGGGAGAATGGGGTAGAGGTTTCTACTCCCCTCTGTTCCTAGTCCATAAACCAGACGGCTCCTTCAGAACTATAATAAATCTCAAAGCTCTCAACAAATTTCTGGTCGTACGACCATTCAAAATGGAAACAGTCAATTCCACAATAAAATTGTTGTTTAAAAACTGCTTTATGGTGGTGTTAGATTTAAAGGACGCCTATTACCATATATGCAGCCCACCAGCGATTCCTTAGGGTAGCGGTCCATTTAGACGGGTCGGTCCGACATTTCAAGTATGGTGCCCTCCCCATTGGTATATCAGTCACCCCCCGGGTGTTCACTAAAGTCATAGCCGAGGTTATGGCCCATCTGCATGAGTCTGGCATTCTGGTAATCCCCTACCTCGATGATTTCCTTATCGTAGGTAAAACAGCGGATCATTATTTGGAAAAGTTACAGAAAGTAACGTCTGCCCTAAAACTATTAGGATGGTTACTAAACATCAAAAAATCTTGTTTACAGCCCATGAGAGTGCAGCAATTCTTAGGCCTGACCTTAGATTCCCAGAATCAAGAATGCTGTCTACCTCCCGATAAAATAGTTTGCCTGCACTATCAAGTCCTAAACGCCTCCAATAACCCCACCATGTCCCTCAGGAAAGCGATGTCTCTGTTAGGCTCTCTGTCATCCTGGATTCCCACGGTCCAATGGGCCCAGTACCATCAAGGAATTACAGGGTGAAGTGTAATAATTATAGGGGATAACTAAGGAGACTCTTTGCGTGGAACAAGACAACTACAGGACACAGTTTTATAAGTGGTAAAGTCTATATTATCACACGGTGATTCAAACAGGTGCAGAGAGAAACTCATGTCCACAATACTTGGTGTAAATAATAAACGCAGATTAACAGTCTATAGGGAACTTCAGAGGAAAATGCAATCACGCAGAAAGTCTATGACACAAATAAGTCCTTGTCTAGTCCAAACAGAGATAGATATGCTTATAAGGCAGTTCAAGCAATGTCTTATCTCAACCAGGAAGGCCTGGGTGATAATCTCAGGTTTAAGCAGAGCAGCAACAGCTTACATGTCCAACAAATGCAGAGGGAAGTAAACACAAGCAGCAGATGAAGGAGGATTACTGGAAACTGGTGTATGCAGCAGGAACTCAGAGCAGAGTAGCAGGATAACCACACAGGTTCACAGGAGCAGGTATATAGCCAGGGAGCCACCAGGGTCAGGAGCTGGATGCAAGGCAGAATACTCTAGCACAGACTGAAGGCTGGGGTGGAGTTTTATAGCAGGAAGACACAGTGCACATGAGACCAAAGACGCCATCTTGAAAAAGGGCAGTAATGCACAAAAGGTAATAAAAATGTTCAGAGTCCTGACAGTGAGGTTTTGTTACACCCAAAAAATTTTGGGGGTCACCTAAAAGGCCATCTGACTTTGTCCCAAAACACTATTAAATCCCTCGGCTGGTGGCTATAATGAAACAATCTTTCCGCAGGGGTCCCCTGGGAATGTAACATAACCTGTATAGTCACCACAGATGCTAACCCTTCCGGTTGGGGGGCTCATATGGGTGAAATTATAGTCCAGGGACTTTGGGACCATCATCAGGTCTATCTAGAGGGCCACCACGTACGGATATTCTCAGACAATTAGGTCACTGTGGCGTATATCAATCATCAAGGCGGGACCCATTCCAGACCCCTGATGAATGTGGCAGATCATCTGTTCCAACTAGCAGAACAGCATTTTCTCGTGTTAACCGCTCTTCACATAAAAGGGTTTGAAAATACTAAGGCGGATTACTTAAGCCGCAACACCCTAAGGCAGAGAGAATGGTCCCTAAAAACCTCCATCTTCGACCTCATTGTGGAGAACTGGGGTCAACCAGAGGTGGATGGCCTGCATCTCACAGC
This sequence comes from Ranitomeya variabilis, assembly GCF_051348905.1. Taxonomy (NCBI): domain Eukaryota; kingdom Metazoa; phylum Chordata; class Amphibia; order Anura; family Dendrobatidae; genus Ranitomeya; species Ranitomeya variabilis. The sequence goes on from NC_135233.1 coordinate 212,521,696, forward strand.
ATGGATTTTGAACGATCACTGGTAAAAGATAGAGGGTTTTCCCCAGGCTTGATTAACACCCTGCTTAAAAACAGAAAAATAATCACTACCAAAACTTACGGCAGAATCTGGAAAAGATTCCTTCAAAACTCAGGGGTGGTAGCTGGTCAATCAGCGCCAATAGACCAGATTTTAGAGTTCCTTCAAAAAGGTCTAGACATGGGTTTATCCCCTAACACTCTTAAAGTGCAGGCGTCAGCCTTATGGGCCCTCTTTGACTGTAACATTTCTGGGAATTATTGGATTAGTAGGTTCTTTAAGATGACAAGTAGATCTAGGCCAATAATGAAGAATAGGGTCATGCCGTGGGATTTAAACTTAGTCCTCACGGCCATGACAGAGGCCCCATTCAAGCCGATTTCATCAACCTCCATTAAAAACTTGTCCCTTAAAGTAGCCTTCCTGGTAGCCCTAACATCAGCTCGTAGAGTAAGTGACATCCAGGCTTTTTCCAGGCTTCCTCCTTATATGCAACTTAGGGATGATAGGATAATACTTTCACCTGATCCAGCATATCTACTTAAGGTAGTTTCCAGATTTCATAGAACGCAGGAAATAGTTCTTCCATCCTTCCTGCCTAATCCTAGTAACGAAAAAGAAAAGAAACTACACACCCTAGACGTAAGGAGATGTATCCTAGAGTATCTAGCAGTTACTGATCCCTGGAAGAAAGATAACGCCCTGTTCGTGCCCTATCAGGGTAGTAGGAAAGGTCTTAGAGCATCTAAGAGTACGCTAGCTAGGTGGATCAGGGAGGCAATGTAGCTAGCATACATCTCAAAGGGCAGGTCGGCGCCTGAAGAACTAAGGGCGCATTCCACTAGAGCCATGGCAGCCTCGTGGGCGGAGAGATTGGAGGTGTGGATCGACCAAATATGTAAGGCTGCTACTTGATCTTCTCCAAACACATTTTTTAACCATTATAGATTAAATCTGGGTGCCTCCTCAGACCTCTCCTTTTGGTGTAAGGGTGCTGCAGGCTGTAGTCCCTCCCTAAATAGTTTTGCTCTCTGCAATTCTCTCTGTGGTGCTGTCATGGACGATCGAATAAAGTCTTAGTTACTCACCGGTTAATGGTTATTTCTCGGAGTCCATGACAGCACCCGTACATTCCCTCCCGTTTAATTAAGTTCTGGGTGTACACCTCTTCCTTATTATATTCCACACGTGGTAGTTAGCTAGTAGTAATATTATTGTATATAAATCATGTCATTAAAGGGGTTGTCCACTACTTTCAATTTACCCCCCAATGTATCCCCCGGGGCCCCTAATGAATTGTGTAATTATCTTCCGTTGCCGTTTTCGCCTGTGAGCGGCGCTATGCTGGCGGATAAGTCCGGGTCACGTGACCCCCAGGCTGCAGCCGCCACTTATTTCCGCCGACTCTTTCCAGACTCTGTAAATTGACGTGACGTCATGAGCAGGCGTGACCTGGCCTCACAGTCAGCGGTCACTCATCAAGAGTGACTGGGCTGTGGGCGGTGCTGGGGGCTGCCTGCAGGGCTGTGCTGGGGATGGGCGGGGCTAGGTAGTAGGCAGGGATGTGAACGCTGTGTTCTGGGATGGGCGGGCGTGGAGGAGTCTGTGGGATGTGCTGTGGTGCTGCACCGGGATTTGCCATGGTGTCGCGCCGGTATTTGCCGTGGTGCCGGCGCCGGGATGTGCCATGGTGCCAGCATGTGCCGAGATGTGCTGTGGTGCCTGGATGTGCTGTGGTGCCTGGATGTGCCGGTGCCAGCGCCGGGATGTGTCGGCACCGGGATGTGCCGTGGGGCTGCGCCGGGCGGTGCGGTGGGTCCGCTGGCCCTGCTGGGGTCTGCGGCGGGCGTCATTGCTGTGTGTGTCTGTGTGCAGGCATCGTCCGATGGGACTACAAGTCCCATTGGACGATGCCTGCTACAGTGCAAGTGAGTGACACATTAGCCAATGATGGGACAGTAGTAGCCCCATCATCCGGCTAATGTGTTGAATGTAAAAAAAAAAAACACATACACATATACAATACATACAACATACAGACATACAGTACATACAGACATACAACATACACCATGTGACATGCAACATGTAACACGCAACATGCGGCGACATGCGAGGGCATGCAACATGTGACATGCGAAATGTTACATGCCACATGCGACGACATGCGACATGCAACGACATGCGACATGTGACATGCGAAGACATGCGACATGCGACGACATGCGATGACATGTATGTAGGATAGCTGCGGAGACACCATCACGTGTTTCTCAACGCAAGCAGTGAATAGCCAGACCTTTCCCCGGGAAGGAACAACCACGGGAAGGGCAGCATCCAATAAAGGAAAACATCCAATACAGGAAAACCACCTATGCCAAGCATGGTATCCATCCACAGACAGCTGTTTCGGGGTGTTTGGCCCTCATCAGTGTGGAGTAGGAATCTGGCTATTAGGAGCAGTGCCTAGTAAAAGGCTGTGAAGGAACAGATGATTGGCCTCGGGGAGACCAAAACATCCAACACCGCGGAGACACCATCACGTGTTTCTCAACGCAGTGATCCAGAACACTGCCCCCATCCCTTATGGGAAATATGCAAATGCATGTAGGATGTAGGATAGCTGCGGAGACACCATCACGTGTTTCTCAACGCAAGCAGTGAATAGCCAGACCTTTCCCCGGGAAGGAACAACCACGGGAAGGGCAGCATCCAATAAAGGAAAACATCCAATACAGGAAAACCACCTATGCCAAGCATGGTATCCATCCACAGACAGCTGTTTCGGGGTGTTTGCCCCTCATCAGTAGTGTTGAGCATTCCGATACCGCAAGTATCGGGTATCGGCCGATACTTGCGGTATCGGAATTCCGATACCGGGATTCCGATACTTGCCGCGTATCGGATACCGGAATCGGAAGTTCCCAGATTCAAACTGCACGAAATCAGCCAATGAGACTGATTCCAAGTGTGGGCACATCCTGTTCAGCATGGAGGGCATGAAACTACTGGCAAGGCTGTGATTGGCTGCTGAAATGATGTCATGATGCAGTTTAAAAGTCGCTGGCGCCATTTTGCGATCACTCTGCTGTGAATTCAGTTAGTGACAGGACGCTGTTTGCTGACTGAGGGCCAGTTTAGAGATAGCGATTTGCTTCTTTGTGCTTTTCCAAGGCTAATTTATCAACCGCTGCGTTCACCTACTATTCACCTTGCTTTTGCCTTGCAGCGCTGTTTTCACAGCGATCTGCAAGGTCTGTGTGTGTGTGTGTGTGTGAGTGCAGCCCACTCTCTAGTCTGAGTGCAGCCACATAGGCCATCCATAGCTGGTTGTATTCAGTTCAGGGAGGGTGGTTCATTGCCTCATACTGTTCTTTTTTTTTTTTTTTTTCAAGTAGTGTAGTCTGCTGCTAATTTTATCAATAAAATCCTATTAGTGTCTTTCCACCCGTCTCCAGCTAATTAGTGGAAAAACACTACATAGGATAACGTAGAGGAGGGTTTTTGGGCCTTGCAGCGCCGTTTACGGCTGTCTGCACAGTCTCCGTGTGACTGCAGCTCGCCCTGTAGTCTGTGAGCAGCCATAGCCTGGTTGTCTCCAGCCCAGGGTTCTTCACTGCGTCATACCGTAAAATCAATTTTCCTTTTCTTTTAAGTAGTGTAGTCTGCTGCTAATTTTATCAATAAAATCCTATTAGTGTCTTTCCACCCGTCTCCAGCTAATTTGTGGAAAAACACTACATAGGATAACGTAGAGGAGGGTTTTTGGGCCTTGCAGCGCCGTTTACGGCTGTCTGCACGGTCTCCGTGTGATTGCAGCTCGCCCTGTAGTCTGTGAGCAGCCATAGCCTGGTTGTCTCCAGCCCAGGGTTCTTCACTGCGTCATACCGTAAAATCAATTTTCCTTTTCTTTTAAGTAGTGTAGTCTGCTGCTAATTTTATCAATAAAATCCTATTAGTGTCTTTCCACCCGTCTCCAGCTAATTTGTGGAAAAACACTACATAGGATAACGTAGAGGAGGGTTTTTGGGCCTTGCAGCGCCGTTTACGGCTGTCTGCACGGTCTCCGTGTGACTGCAGCTCGCCCTGTAGTCTGTGAGCAGCCATAGCCTGGTTGTCTCCAGCCCAGGGTTCTTCACTGCGTCATACCGTAAAATCAATTTTCCTTTTCTTTTAAGTAGTGTAGTCTGCTGCTAATTTTTTCAAAAAAATCCTATTAGTGTCTTTCCACCCGTCTCCAGCTAATTTGTGGAAAAACACTACATAGGATAACGTAGAGGAGGGTTTTTGGGCCTTGCAGCGCCGTTTACGGCTGTCTGCACGGTCTCCGTGTGACTGCAGCTCTCTCTGTTGTCAGTTCAGCCCCCAAAAAATAAAAAAATAATAAAGTTCACCAAACACACCAGTGACACCACTTTACATTTGTGTAGGCCACATTAGCTCATATTAAAGTCTAGTCCACACTTTAGAAAATTAGTGTTTCTTATACCTGTTAGGAGTTGTTCAGGAATAAGCACACAAAGCCGTTAGTACTTTTCTGCTTATCTTTATCAGTCAACCAAGATGAAGAAGGCAGTGAGTAAGGCACGTGGGCGTGGGCGCGGAGCAGGGAGGGGACGTGGGGATTCTGTGCCTGCTGCGGGCACCGGTGACTCATCAGCACCCACTTTCACCAGGGAACAGTCATTCATGCGTAGCTTTGTCGCAGAGCGCCGTACACCGCTGCTGCGTGAAAACCAAATTGAAGCCGTTGTCGGATGGATGGCAGCTAATGCATCAACTTCAATTAGTGCCACATCCTCTCAGACACAGAGCACTGGAGAGCAGCCATCTGTCTCTTCACCACCTGCCAAATTGCCCAGGCAGACAGAGAGCCCAGGACAGGAGCCGTCTCTACTTCTGTTCTCTGAATCTCTTGGCTCGGAAACAGGGGGCCAGCCAAGCAGCATTGGAGAAATGGAAGAAGAGGCAGGGTGCAGTAATGCCCAACAGCTTTTTCTCTCTGAGTCTGAAGAGGCGGGTGGGCCAGTGGCTCCGGTCACCACATCGCAGGCCGCATCCGCTGATGATGACACTCAGGTGCCACTTACTGGTGCGTGCTCTGCTGCTGAGACTACCCAGGAGGAGCAGTTGGGGGCAGAGGGTAGTGTAGATGATGAGGTCCTTGACCCATCTTGGCGTGAGGGACAGGAAGGTGGTGGGAGCAGCTCTGAGGAAGAGATTCCCCGTACGGCCCAAAGAGGGAGAGGGAGGGGGAAGACTGCGGATCCTGCAGCCTCCGCTTTGGCACCCGTTAGGAGCATGTCTCTTCCAAAAGCCAAAAAGGGCGCTCCCAAGACTTGCAGTGCCTGGGCCTTTTTTGACACAGTTGCAGATGACATTTGCTATGTCAAATGCAAGGTGTGTCATCAGAAAGTCAAAAGAGGTCGAAATGTCAGCAGCCTCAATACCTCCAACATGTGGAAACATGTGCGCAACAGGCACGCGGCGTTGTTAGAAAAACACACTGAAGAGCTAGGCCAACCAACAGCGGCAGCTACCACCTCTTCAGCTCGTGTTGCCTCTTCCTCCAGCTCACACGCAGCTGGTTCGGCTTCCTCCCAGGATCGCCGTGGAAGAACCTCTGGCCCTGTTGTCCAGAGACCCGCTGTAATTCCACCCGCAGCACCACTTTCCCAGTCATCCACACACTCCCAGCCCAGTGTACAGCCATCGGTAGTACAGGCATGGGAGAAAAGGCGGCCTTTCTCGGCAAACCACCCGCGAGCACAGGCTCTGACTGCAGGCATTGCCAAACTTCTGTCACTGGAAATGCTGTCATTCAGGCTGGTGGAGACTGACAGCTTCCGTGACTTGATGTCATTGGCAGTCCCACAGTACAATGTGCCCAGCCGCTTTTATTTCAGCAGGCAAGCCGTCCCTGCCCTGCACAAGCATGTGGAGGGACACATAAAACACGCGCTACTGAACGCCGTCAGTAGCAAGGTCCACCTCACCACCGATGCGTGGACCAGTCAACATGGACAGGGGCGATACCTTTCCCTCACTGCCCATTGGGTTAATGTCGTTGAGCCGGGTACAGACCGTGCGAGTGGCGCAGGACGTGTCCTGCCCACTCCAAGGATTGCAGGAATCCATTCTGTACGCATTGACTCCTCCTCTTACACCAGTTCCTCAGAATCATCGCTGCAGGAGCTGTCACAGTCCACCTCCACATGGACCCGTGATGAACGTTTACCTGTTACGACCGACATGAGCACAGCCGTGGCCAAACGTCAACAGGCCGTCTTGAAATTAATTTCTTTGGGGAATCAAAGCCACACAGCGCAGGAGCTCTGGAATGCCATCAAGCAGGAGAGCGATGTGTGGTTTGTGCCAGCGAATCTCCAGCCAGGCATGGTAGTGTGTGATAATGGCCGAAATCTGGTGGCAGCTCTGGGCCTCAGCAACCTCACTCACATCCCTTGTCTGGCACATGTGCTCAATTTGGTCGTGCAGAGTTTTTTGAGGGACTATCCGGATCTTGATGCACTGCTGCACAAGGTCCGCCTAGAGTGTGCTCACTTGCGGCGTTCCACCACGGCAAAAGCGCGCATTGCGGCTCTGCAGCGCCGACACCGCCTGCCGGAACATCGCATCATATGTGACCTACCTTGTTGTGAATTTGGATTCTGGGCTCCCCCGGTGGCTACTGGTGGAATTGAACTTGTGACATCATCTTCCCTGTTCACCTGTTCTGATTAGATCTGGGTGTCGCTATATAACCTGGCTTCTCTGTTAGATGCTTGCCGGTCAACAATGTTATCAGAAGCCTCTCTGTGCTTGTTCCTGCTCCCAGACATCTACTAGATAAGTTGGACATTCGTCCATGTTTTGTTTTTGTATTTTGGTTCCAGTTCACAGCTGCAGTTTCGTTACTGTGTCTGGAAAGCTCTTGTTGATCAGGAATTGCCACTCTGGTATTATGAGTTAATGCCAGAGTCCTAAAGTAATTTCTGGATGTGTTTTGTTAGGGTTTTCTACTGACCATGAAAGTATGCTTTCTGTCTTCTGCTATCTAGAAAGCGGACCTCAAATTTGCTAAAACTATTTTCCTGCTGCGTTTGTTGTTTCATCTCATATCACCGCCAATATATGTGGGGGGCTTCTGTCTCCTTTTGGGCATTTCTCTAGAGGTGAGTCAGGTCTTATATTTCCCTCTGCTAGCATTATTTAGTTCTCCGGCCGGCGCTGGGCATATAGGGATAAAAAGTAGGACATGCTACCTGGCTACTTCTAGATGATGCGGTAGGTTTAGTTCATGGTCAGTACAGTTACATCTTCCAAGAGCTTGTTCCTATAGAGGCTTATGCTAGTTCTCTGGCCATGGAGATCATGACAGTTTGACCGGCCCACTAAAGGGTTAAAATCCTTGGCTGAGAAAGGAGAGAAATAAGAAGTCTGCTGAGAGTTTTTTTTTTTTTCCTCTGTGCTCTTAATTGGATCACTTGCCAGTCTGTCTATGCTGCAGTCTTTCTTTTTTTTCTCTCTCCTTATAATCTTTGAATGGCTTTGTGTTCACCTGTTAATAATGGATCTTCAGAGTGTAACTGCAGGTTTGAATAATCTCACCACGAAAGTACAAAATTTGCAAGATTTTATTATTCATGCTCCGGTATCTGAGCCGAGAATTCCTTTGCCGGAATTCTTCTCAGGGAATAGATCTAGCTTTCAGAATTTTAGAAATAATTGTAAGCTATTTTTGTCCCTGAAATCTCGTTCTGCTGGAGACTCTGCACAGCAGGTTGGGATTGTGATTTCCTTGCTCCGCGGCGACCCTCAAGACTGGGCTTTTGCATTGGCACCAGGGGATCCTGCGTTGCGCAATGTGGATGCGTTTTTTTTGGCCTTGGGCTTGCTGTATGAGGAACCTCATTTGGAACTTCAGGCAGAAAAAACTTTGATGTCCCTATCGCAGGGGCAAGATGAAGCTGAAATTTACTGCCAAAGATTCCGTAAATGGTCTGTGCTTACTCAGTGGAATGAGTGTGCCTTGGCGGCTACTTTCAGAGAGGGTCTCTCTGATGCCATTAAGGATGTTTTGGTGGGGTTCCCTGTGCCTGCGGGTCTGAATGAGTCCATGACAATGGCCATTCAGATCGATAGGCGTCTGCGGGAGCGCAAACCTGTGCACCATCTGGCGGTGTCCACTGAGAAGACGCCAGAAAGCATGCAGTGTGATAGAATTCTGTCCAGAAGCGAGCGGCAGAATTTTAGACGGAATAATGGGTTGTGTTTCTATTGTGGGGATTCTACTCATGTTATATCAGCGTGCTCTAAGCGTACTAAAAAGCTTGATAAATCCGTTTCCATTGGCACTTTACAGTCTAAATTTATTTTGTCTGTGACCCTGATTTGCTCTTTGTCATCTATTACTACTGACGCCTATATCGACTCTGGCGCCGCTTTGAGTCTTATGGATTGGTCCTTTGCCAATCGTTGTGGGTATGATTTAGAGCCTTTGGAAACTCTTATTCCTCTGAAGGGGATTGACTCCACCCCATTGGCTAATAATAAACCACAATACTGGACACAAGTGACTATGTGTATTAATCCGGATCACCAGGAGACTATTCGTTTTCTAGTGCTGTATAATCTACATGAGGATTTGGTGCTGGGATTGCCATGGCTGCAGTCTCACAACCCAGTCCTTGACTGGAGAGCTATGTCTGTGTTGAGCTGGGGATGTAAGGGGACTCATGGGGACGTACCTTTGGTGTCCATTTCATCATCTATTCCCTCTGAAATCCCTGAGTTCCTGTCTGATTATCGTGACGTCTTTGAAGAACCCAAGCTGGGTTCATTACCTCCGCACCGTGAGTGCGATTGTGCTATAGATTTAATTCCGGGTAGTAAATACCCAAAGGGTCGTTTATTTAATCTGTCTGTGCCTGAACATACTGCTATGCGAGAATATATAAAGGAGTCCTTGGAAAAGGGACATATTCGTCCATCGTCATCTCCCTTAGGAGCCGGTTTTTTCTTTGTGTCAAAAAAAGACGGCTCTTTGAGACCATGTATTGATTATCGGCTTTTGAATAAAATCACGGTTAAATATCAATACCCATTGCCGTTGCTGACTGATTTGTTTGCTCGCATAAAGGGGGCCAAGTGGTTCTCTAAGATTGATCTCCGTGGGGCGTATAATTTGGTGCGGATCAGGCAGGGGGATGAGTGGAAAACCGCATTTAATACGCCCGAGGGCCACTTTGAGTATTTGGTGATGCCTTTTGGTCTTTCTAATGCCCCTTCAGTCTTCCAGTCCTTTATGCATGATATTTTCCGCGATTTTTTGGATAAATTTATGATAGTGTATCTGGATGATATTCTGATTTTTTCGGATGACTGGGACTCTCATGTCCGGCAAGTTAAGAGGGTTTTTCAGGTTTTGCGGTCTAATTCTCTGTGTGTCAAGGGTTCTAAGTGCGTTTTTGGGGTTCAGAGAATTTCCTTTTTGGGATATATTTTTTCTCCCTCTTCCATTGAGATGGATCCTGTCAAGGTTCAAGCTATTTGTGATTGGACGCAGCCCTCTTCTCTTAAAAGTCTTCAGAAATTTTTGGGCTTTGCCAACTTTTATCGTCAATTTATTTCTGGTTTTTCGGATGTCGTTAAGCCATTGACCGATTTGACTAGACAGGGTGCTGATGTTGCTAATTGGTCCCCTGATGCTGTGGAGGCCTTTCAGGAGCTTAAGCGCCGTTTTTCTTCTGCCCCTGTGTTGCGTCAGCCTGATGTGACTCTTCCTTTTCAGGTTGAGGTCGACGCTTCTGAGATCGGAGCTGGGGCAGTGTTGTCGCAGAAAAGTTCTGACTGCGCCGTGATGAGGCCTTGTGCCTTCTTTTCCCGTAAATTTTCGCCCGCTGAGCGGAATTATGATGTTGGGAATCGGGAGCTTTTGGCCATGAAGTGGGCGTTTGAGGAGTGGCGCCATTGGCTCGAGGGGGCCAGACATCAGGTGGTGGTATTGACTGACCACAAAAATTTGATTTATCTTGAGACCGCCAGGCGCCTGAATCCTAGACAGGCGCGCTGGTCATTATTTTTTTCTCGGTTTAATTTTGTGGTATCGTACCTACCAGGTTCTAAGAATGTTAAGGCGGATGCCCTTTCTAGGAGTTTTGAGCCTGATTCACCTGGCAACTCTGACCCCACAGGTATTCTTAAGGAGGGAGTTATCTTGTCAGCTGTTTCTCCAGACCTGCGGCGGGCCTTGCAGGAGTTTCAGGCGGATAGACCGGATCGTTGTCCGCCTGATAGGCTGTTTGTTCCTGATGATTGGACCAGTAAAGTCATCTCTGAGGTGCATTCTTCTGCGTTGGCAGGTCATCCTGGAATTTTTGGTACCAGGGATTTGGTGGCAAGATCCTTCTGGTGGCCTTCCCTGTCACGAGATGTGCGAGGCTTTGTGCAGTCTTGTGACGTTTGTGCTCGGGCCAAGCCTTGTTGTTCTCGGGCTAGTGGATTATTGTTGCCCTTGCCTATTCCTAAGAGGCCTTGGACACACATCTCGATGGATTTTATTTCAGATCTGCCTGTTTCTCAGAAGATGTCTGTCATCTGGGTGGTGTGTGACCGTTTTTCTAAGATGGTTCATTTGGTTCCCCTGCCCAAATTGCCTTCTTCTTCCGAGTTGGTGCCCCTGTTTTTTCAAAATGTTGTTCGTTTGCATGGTATTCCTGAGAATATCGTTTCTGACAGAGGAACCCAATTTGTGTCTAGATTTTGGCGGGCATTTTGTGCTAGGATGGGCATAGATTTGTCTTTTTCGTCTGCTTTTCACCCTCAGACTAATGGCCAGACCGAGCGGACTAATCAGACCCTGGAGACATATCTGAGGTGTTTTGTGTCTGCTGACCAGGATGATTGGGTTGCTTTTTTGCCATTGGCGGAGTTCGCCCTCAATAATCGGGCCAGCTCTGCCACCTTGGTTTCCCCGTTTTTCTGTAATTCGGGGTTCCATCCTCGATTTTCCTCCGGTCAGATGGAATCCTCGGATTGTCCTGGAGTGGATGCGGTGGTGGAGAGATTGCATCATATCTGGGGGCAGGTGATGGACAATTTAAAGTTGTCCCAGGAGAAGACTCAGCTTTATGCCAACCGTCACCGTCGTGTTGGTCCTCGGCTTTGTGTTGGAGATTTGGTGTGGTTGTCTTCTCGTTTTGTCCCTATGAGGGTCTCATCTCCTAAGTTTAAGCCTCGGTTCATCGGTCCGTATAAAATATTGGAGATTCTTAACCCTGTTTCCTTCCGTTTGGACCTCCCTGCATCCTTTTCTATTCATAACGTTTTTCATCGGTCGTTATTGCGCAGGTATGAGGCACCGGTTGTGCCTTCCGTTGAGCCTCCTGCTCCGGTGTTGGTTGAGGGTGAGTTGGAGTACGTTGTGGAAAAAATCCTAGACTCCCGTGTTTCCAGACGGAGACTCCAGTATCTGGTCAAGTGGAAGGGATACGGCCAGGAGGATAATTCTTGGGTCACTGCATCTGATGTTCATGCCTCTGATCTGGTTCGTGCCTTTCATAGGGCCCATCCTGATCGCCCTGGTGGTTCTGGTGAGGGTTCGGTGCCCCCTCCTTGAGGGGGGGGTACTGTTGTGAATTTGGATTCTGGGCTCCCCCGGTGGCTACTGGTGGAATTGAACTTGTGACATCATCTTCCCTGTTCACCTGTTCTGATTAGATCTGGGTGTCGCTATATAACCTGGCTTCTCTGTTAGATGCTTGCCGGTCAACAATGTTATCAGAAGCCTCTCTGTGCTTGTTCCTGCTCCCAGACATCTACTAGATAAGTTGGACATTCGTCCATGTTTTGTTTTTGTATTTTGGTTCCAGTTCACAGCTGCAGTTTCGTTACTGTGTCTGGAAAGCTCTTGTTGATCAGGAATTGCCACTCTGGTATTATGAGTTAATGCCAGAGTCCTAAAGTAATTTCTGGATGTGTTTTGTTAGGGTTTTCTACTGACCATGAAAGTATGCTTTCTGTCTTCTGCTATCTAGAAAGCGGACCTCAAATTTGCTAAAACTATTTTCCTGCTGCGTTTGTTGTTTCATCTCATATCACCGCCAATATATGTGGGGGGCTTCTGTCTCCTTTTGGGCATTTCTCTAGAGGTGAGTCAGGTCTTATATTTCCCTCTGCTAGCATTATTTAGTTCTCCGGCCGGCGCTGGGCATATAGGGATAAAAAGTAGGACATGCTACCTGGCTACTTCTAGATGATGCGGTAGGTTTAGTTCATGGTCAGTACAGTTACATCTTCCAAGAGCTTGTTCCTATAGAGGCTTATGCTAGTTCTCTGGCCATGGAGATCATGACACTACCTACCAGGTGGAATTCCACGTTACATATGTTGGAGCGGTTGTGTGAGCAGCAGCAAGCTGTAATGGAGTACCAGCTGCATCAGGCGCAAAGAAGTCGCACTCAGCGCCGTTCAGACTTCACAACCACAGAGTGGGCCACTATGAATGACGTCTGCCAGGTTTTGCGTCCCTTTGATTATTCCACGCGGATGGCGAGTGCAGATGATGCACTAGTCTGCATGACTGTCCCCCTTATCTGCCTGCTTGAAAAATCACTGCAAGCGCTAAGGGATGATGTTGTGGAAGAGGTGGAGGATGAGGATTCACCATTTCCATCATCTTCTGGACAGTCAGCGCCACGTGGTTCCTCACAAACGCGTAGGCAGGGGACAGTTTGTGAGGAGGATGAGGAGGAGTCAATGGAGGAGGAAGACATCCGTCCAGAGGAGGGAGTTACAGAATTGTCCAGTACTCAGTGTGTACAGCGAGGGTGGGGTGATGACGAGCGGGCAGAGATCACGCCTCCAGCAGGGGACAGCGTTTCTTGGGCAGTTGGCAGTCTGCAGCACATGGTGGATTACATGCTGCAGTGCCTGAGAAACGACCGCCGCATCGCCCACATTCTCAACATGTCTGAATATTGGGTGTTCACCCTCCTCGATCCTCGCTACCGGGACAACGTAGAAAGCCTCATCACACCGTTGAACCGGGAGCGAAAAATGCGGGAGTACCAAGACACACTGGTGAATTCCATCATCTTCTCCATTCCAAGTGAGAGAAGTGCTGCTAGTGCATTACAAAGCAGCTCAGTGCGTCCAGGCAGTGGTGGAGGCTCTGCACAAAGAGGGAGCAGAAGCAGTGCCTCTGCCCAAGGCAAGAGCAGTATGGCCCAACTGTGGCACAGTTTTCTGTGCCCGCCACAAAAGTCAACACCATCACAGACGGCTCCAGTCAGCAGGAGGCAACGGTTCCGTCAGATGGTGACAGACTACATGTCTTGCCCTCTTGCTGTACTCCCAGACGGCTCTTCCCCTTTCAAGTTTTGGGTCTCAAAGCTGGATACATGGCCAGAGCTAAGCCAGTATGCATTGGAGGTGCTGGCTTGCCCTGCGGCTAGTGTATTATCGGAACGCGTCTTTAGTGCTGCAGGTGGTGTACTAACTGACCGTCGCATGCGACTATCCTCCGATAACGTTGACCGGCTTACTTTCCTGAAAATGAACAAGGCCTGGATCTCGCAGGAATTTGCCACTCCTCTTCCTGATTAAATAATTAGGTGACTGTCTACGTTATCCAGGTCTCCTGTTGTGTTCATCTTTCTACCACCTGAACTTAAATTCCTGGGCTCCAACACCGCCAGTTGAGGCTCAGAAGTGCCGTCTGCACAGTCAAAACATACGACCCAGTGTTATTGGGTTTCAGTAACGTCAGCTGATCCCCAGCTGTGTAGCCGGCAATGTGTCCTGTGACCGCCACGCAGACACAACAACTGAAATGTAAGGGAACCTGTCCCCCCCCCCAAGGCGTTTGTTACTGAAAGAGCCACCTTGTGCAGCAGTAATGCTGCACAAGGAAAAGGTAGCTATTTTTGTTTAGCTCCTTGCACACGCAGAACTTAACACACTTATAAAATGTGTCCACTGATACCGTAAAACCGTCCCAGAGGTGGGACTTTCCTTCGTAATATGACGCAGCACAGCTGTCATTCCTACCCCCTTGGCGCCATGCCCCGGCTCCTCAGCGTTGTTTAAATCTGTCCCGGAGCCTGCGCTGTTATGTTATCCCTTGGCCAGGCACACTTAGCGCTGCCCATCTTCTGACATCATTTGGTGTCAGGCTGGCTGCGCCTGTGCGGCTGCGCTGGCCGAGAGCCCGCCTCGCATTGTCTTCTGATTTCATCCCACTGGGGGCCTGAGATCCGTGGACATGCGCAGTGCATATCTGAACCTCCACCTCTCACTCATCTCCCTACACCTTCTTCAGACTGTGCGCCGTCAGCTGATCCCTAATAGCATGCCACGGCCGTGAGGCCGCACAGTCTGAAGAAGCCGTAGGGAGGGGAGTGAGAGACGAGGATATGCACTGCGCATGGCCACGGATCCCAGGCCCGCGGTGGGATTACATTAGACGACACTGCGAGGCGGGCTCTCTGCCAGTGCGGCCGCACAGGCGAAGCCAGCCTGACACCAAATGATGTCAGAAGATGGGCAGCGCTAAGTGTGCCTGGCCAAGGGATAACATAACAGCGCAGGCTCCGGGACAAATTTAAACAACGCTGAGGAGCCGGGGCACGGCGCCAAGGAGGTAGGAATGACAGCTGTGCTGCGTCATATTACGAAGGAAAGTCCCACCTCCGGGACGGTTTTACGGTATCAGTGGACACATTTTATAAGTGTGCTAAGTTCTGCATGTGCAAGGAGCTAAACAAAAATAGCTACCTTTTCCTTGTGCAGCATTACTGCTGCACAAGGTGGCTCTTTCAGCTACAAACGCCTTGGGGGGGGGGGTTAAAGGTTCCCTTTCTCCAATCAGGCTTCGGCCTACATTGTGTTCCTCTGCTTTTCCTGCTGTCCCTGGGCTCCAACACCGCTAGTTGTTGCCTGGTAGTGCTGTACACACAGTCAACAGTCGCTCCTCTGTTATTGTGGTTCAGTAACGTCAGCTGTTCCCCTGCTGTGTGTGTGGCAATCCCTCCTATCTCCTCCACCTCCTCCTCCTCCTGTCCCTGGGCTCCAACACCGCTAGTTGTTGCCTGGTAGTGCTGTACGCACAGTCCCGACAGTCCCTCCTCTGTTATTGGGGTACAGTAACGTCAGCTGTTCCCCTGCTGTGTGTGTGGCAATCCCTCCTATCTCCTCCACCTCCCCCTCCTGTCCCTGGGCTCCAACACCGCTAGTTGTTGCCTGTTAGTGCTGTACGCACAGTCCCGACAGTCCCTCCTCTGTTATTGGGGTACAGTAACGTCAGCTGTTCCCCTGCTGTGTGTGTGGCAATCCCTCCTATCTCCTCCACCTCCCCCTCCTGTCCCTGGGCTCCAACACCGCTAGTTGTTGCCTGGTAGTGCTGTACGCACAGTCCCGACAGTCCCTCCTCTGTTATTGGGGTTCAGTAACGTCAGCTGTTCCCCTGCTGTGTGTGTGGCAATCCCTCCTATCTCCTCCACCTCCCCCTCCTGTCCCTGGGCTCCAACACCGCTAGTTGTTGCCTGGTAGTGCTGTACGCACAGTCCCGACAGTCCCTCCTCTGTTATTGGGGTTCAGTAACGTCAGCTGTTCCCCTGCTGTGTGTGTGGCAATCCCTCCTATCTCCTCCACCTCCCCCTCCTGTCCCTGGGCTCCAACACCGCTAGTTGTTGCCTGGTAGTGCTGTACGCACAGTCCCGACAGTCCCTCTTCTGTTATTGGGGTACAGTAACGTCAGCTGTTCCCCTGCTGTGTGTGTGGCAATCCCTCCTATCTCCTCCACCTCCCCCTCCTGTCCCTGGGCTCCAACACCGCTAGTTGTTGCCTGGTAGTGCTGTACGCACAGTCCCGACAGTCCCTCCTCTGTTATTGGGGTACAGTAACGTCAGCTGTTCCCCTGCTGTGTGTGTGGCAATCCCTCCTATCTCCTCCACCTCCCCCTCCTGTCCCTGGGCTCCAACACCGCTAGTTGTTGCCTGTTAGTGCTGTACGCACAGTCCCGACAGTCCCTCCACTGTTATTGGGGTTCAGTAACGTCAGCTGTTCCCCTGCTGTGTGTGTGGCAATCCCTCCTATCTCCTCCACCTCCCCCTCCTGTCCCTGGGCTCCAACACCGCTAGTTGTTGCCTGTTAGTGCTGTACGCACAGTCCCGACAGTCCCTCCTCTGTTATTGGGGTTCAGTAACGTCAGCTGTTCCCCTGCTGTGTGTGTGGCAATCCCTCCTATCTCCTCCACCTCCTCCTCCTCCTCCTCCTGTCCCTGGGCTCCAACACCGCTAGTTGCTGTCCAGAAGTGCTGTACGCACAGAGCCAAACACCTCGCCAATGTGTTAGTGGGGTTCAGCACCGCCAGCTGTTCCCCTGCTGTGTATACGGCAACGTGTACTGCGACCACCACGCAGGCACAACAAGTTAAATTTAAGGGAACCTGTCCCCCCCCCCCCAGGCGTTTGTTACTGAAGGAGCCACCTTGTGCAGCAGTAATGATGCAAAGGGAAAAATTGCCTCTTTTCGTGGTGCTCCTTGCACATGCTGAACCTAACACTTATGAAAAGTGTCCCCTCCTACCGTGATACCGTCCGGTAGGTGGAACTTTCCTTTGTGATGTGACGCAGCACAGCCGTCATTCTTACCCCCTTGTCGCCGTGCGCCGCCTCCTCAGCATTGTTTGAATCAGTCCCGGAGCCTGCGCTGTTAGGTTAGCCCTTGGCCATGCACACATTTTGCGCTGCCCGTCTTCTGACATCATTTGGTGTCAGGATGGCTGAGCCTGTGCGGCAGTGCTGGACGAGATCCCGCCTCGTAGTGTCTTCTGATTTAATCCCAATGGGGGTCTGAGATCCATGGACATGCGCAGTGCATATCTGAACCTCCACCTCTCACTCATCTCCCTACGGCTTCTTCAGACTGTGCGGTGTCAGCTGATCCCTAATAGCATGCCACGGCCGTGACACCGCACAGTCTGAAGAAGCCGTAGGGAGGGGAGTGAGAGGTGAGGATATGCACTGCGCATGGCCACGGATCCCAGGCCCGCGGTGGGATTACATTAGACGACACTGCGAGGCGGGATCTCGGCCAGCGCAGCCGCACAGGCGCAGCCAGTCTGACACCAAATGATGTCAGAAGACGGGCAGCGCAAAATGTGTGCATGGCCAAGGGCTAACCTAACAGCGCAGGCTCCGGGACTGATTCAAACAACGCTGAGGAGGCGGCGCACGGCGACAAGGGGGTAAGAATGACGGCTGTGCTGCGTCACATCACAAAGGAAAGTTCCACCTACCGGACGGTATCACGGTAGGAGGGGACACTTTTCATAAGTGTTAGGTTCAGCATGTGCAAGGACCATAATTAAAAGAGCTAAGTTTACCTTTTCCAGCATTACTGCTGTACACGATGGCTCTTTCAGCTACAAACGCCTGGGGGGGGGGGGTTAAAGGTTCCCTTTCAACTTGCTCCAGTGCAGGCTTCGGCCTACACTCTGCTCCCTCTCCTCCTCCTGCTGACCCTGGGCTCTAACACCGCCAGTTGGGGCCCAGATGTGCTAGCTGCACAGAGAAAAACACCAGCCAATGTGTCAGTGGGGTTCAGCACCGCCAGCTGTTCCCCTGCTGTGCAGCCAGCAACGTGTCCTGCAACAGCCACGCAGACACAAGAACTGAAATTGAAGGGAACCTGTCCCCCCTCCCCCAGGTGTTTCTATGTTTTACAGCCACCTTGTACAGCAGTAATGCTGCATGTGTGCAAGGTGGCTCGGAAACTTATTCTCCTTGCCCATGGGGAACTGAACACGTCTAAAATGAGTCCTCTGCGACCATTAAAACGTCCCTCAGGTGTGATTTTCCTTTGTATTGACACGCAACAAGCTCCTTGGTAGCGCTGCCCATCTTCCGGCATCATTGTTTGGCTGCCTGCGCCTCTGCGGCCGCCTTGCCCCACACAACGCCCCTCGGTGTCTTATTTATTTTGACTGCGAGGGTGTGATTGACGGGCATGAACGGTGCATTTCTTCGCCTATCCCTCATCTCCTTCCGCCTTCTTCGGACTGTGCGGCTTCATGGCCGTGGCATGCGATAAGGGATCAGCTGACGCCGCATAGTCTGAAGCAGGTGTAAGAACCCAAGCGAGAGGCGAACATATGTACTGCGCCAGGCCATGAATCCCAGCCCCGCAGTGTTTTAACAATGTTAAGACACTGCGGGGCTGGGATTCATGGTCATCGCAAACCGCAACGGCCGACATTACATGATGTCAGAGGATGGGCAGCGCTAACAGCGCAAGGCCAAGGGATAACATGACAGCGCAGACTCCTGTGCAGCAAATAACGATGCTCAGGAGGCCGCGCCAAGCACCAAGGTGTCATTTTTGCCAGCTGTACTGCGTCTCTTTACGAAGGGAACTCACGCCTCACAATCAGTTTGACTGTGTAAGGGCCTAAATGTTATACGTGTCCCTTTCAGCGTGTGCAAGGAGAAAAATTAAAAGAGCAACCTTTGACTTGTGCAACACTACTGCTGCATAAGGCGTGGCTCTTCTAGTTTGTAACACCTGATGGGGGGTTAAAGGTTAACTTTAAAATTGGTTCAATTAGGCTTCGGCCTACACTCTGCTCCCCCTGCAGAGCCTGGGCTCTAACACCGCCAGTTGGTGCCCGGTACTGCTAGCTGCACAGAGGAAAACACCAGCCAAAGTGTCAGTGGGGTTCAGCAACGCCAGCTGTTCCCCTGCTGTGCAGCCGGCAACGTGTCCTGCAACAGCCACGCAGGCACAACAGACCCAAAGCTGCCGCCAGTGCAGGCTTCGGCCTACACTCTGCTCCCTCTCCTCCTGCTGACCCTGGGCTCTAACACCGCCAGTTTGGGCCCGGTACTGCTAGCTGCACAGAGAAAAACACCAGCCAATGTGTCAGTGGGGTTCAGCACCGCCAGCTGTTCCCCTGCTGTGTAGCCGGCATCGTGTCCTGCAAAAGCCACGCAGACACAAGAACTGAAATTGAAGGGATCCTGTCGCCCCACCCCCAGGTGTTTGTGTGTTTTCCAGCCACCTTGTACAGCAGTAATGCTGCATGTGTGCAAGGTGGCTCATAAACGTATTCTCCTCGCACATGTGGAACTGAAAACACGTCTAAAATGTGTCCTCTGTGTGACCATTTAACCGTCCCGGAGGTGTGACTTTCCTTTGTAATGACACGCTGCAACCCCCTTGGTAGCGCTGCCCATTTTCTGGCATCATTGTTTGGCTGCCTGCGCCTCTGCGGCCGCCCTGACCCACACAACGCCCCTCGGTGTCTTATTTATTTGGACTGCGAGGGTGTGATTGATGGGCATGAGCAGTGCATATCTTCGCCTGTTGTCACTCATCTCCTTCCGCCTTCTTCAGACTGTGCGGCTTCATGGCCGTGGCATGCGATAAGGGATCAGCTAATGCCGCCGCACAGTCTGAAGCGGGTGTAAGGACCCGAGTGCGAGAGGCGAACATATGTACTGCGCCAGGCCATGAATCCCAGCCCCGCAGTGTTTTAACAATGTTAAGACACTGCGGGGCTGGGATTCATGGTCATCGCGAACCGCACCGGCCGACATTAAATGATGTCAGAAGATGGGCAGCGCTAACAGCGCTAGGCCAAGGGATAACACGACAGCGCAGACTCCTGTACAGCAAATAACAACGCTCAGGAGGCTGCACCCAGCACCAAGGTGGGATTCTTGACATCTGTGCTGCGTCTCATTACGAAGGGAACTCGCGCCTCCAACACAGTTTGACTGTATAAAGGGCTAAATGTTATACGTGTTTCATTCGGCGTGTGCAAGGAGAAAAATTAAAAGAGCAACCTTTGACTTGTGCGGCACTACTGCTGCATAAGCTGTGGCTCTTCTAGTTTGTAACCCCTGAGGGGGGGTTAAAGGTTACCTTTGAAATCGGTTCAATTAGGCTTCGGCCTACACTCTGCTCCACCGGCAGAGCCCGGGCTCCAACACCGCTAGTTGCTGTCCGGAAGTGCTGGCTGCACAGAGCCAAACACCTCGCCAATGTGTCAGTGGGGTTCAGCACCGCCAGCTGTTCCCCTGCTGTGTAGCCGGCAACGTGTCCTGCGACCGCCACGCAGGCACAACAGACCCAAAGCTGCCGCCAGTGCAGGCTTCGGCCTACACTCCCCTCCCCCTGCTCCTCCTCTTGCTGACCCTGGGCTCTAACACCGCCAGTTGGGGCCCGGTACTGCTAGCTGCACAGAGAAAAACACCAGCCAATGTGTCAGTGGGGTCCAGCACCGCCAGCTGTTCCCCTGCTGTGTAGCCGGCAACGTGTCCTGCGACAGCCACGCAGGCACAAGAACTGAAATTGAAGGGAACCTGTCCCCCCTCCCCCAGGTGTTTCTATGTTTTACAGCCACCTTGTACAGCAGTAATGCTGCATGTGTGCAAGGTGGCTCGGAAACTTATTCTCCTTGCCCATGGGGAACTGAACACGTCTAAAATGAGTCCTCTGCGACCATTAAAACGTCCCTCAGGTGTGATTTTCCTTTGTATTGACACGCAACAAGCTCCTTGGTAGCGCTGCCCGTCTTCCGGCATCATTGTTTGGCTGGCTGCGCCTCTGCCGCCGCCTTGCCCCACACAACGCCCCTCGGTGTCTTATTTATTTTGACTGCGAGGGTGTGATTGACGGGCATGAACGGTGCATTTCTTCACCTATCCCCCATCTCCTTCCGCCTTCTTCGGACTGTGCGGCTTCATGGCCGTGGCATGCGATAAGGGATCAGCTGACGCCGCATAGTCTGAAGCAGGTGTAAGAACCCAAGCGAGAGGCGAACATATGTACTGCGCCAGGCCATGAATCCCAGCCCCGCAGTGTTTTAACAATGTTAAGACACTGCGGGGCTGGGATTCATGGTCATCGCGAACCGCACCGGCCGACATCAAATGTTGTCAGAGGACGGGCAGCGCTAACAGCGCAAGGCCAAGGGATAACACGACAGCGCAGATTCCTGTGCAACAAATAACGAAGCTCAGGAGGCCGCGCAAAGCACCAAGGTGGCATTTTTGGCAGCTGTGCTGCGTCTCATTACGAAGGGAACTCACGCCTCCAACACAGTTTGACTGTATAAAGGGCTAAATGTTATACGTGTTTCATTCAGCATGTGCAAGGAGAAAAATTAAAAGAGCAACCTTTGACTTGTGCAGCACTACTGCTGCATAAGCTGTGGCTCTTCTAGTTTGTAACCCCTGAGGGGGGGTTAAAGGTTACCTTTGAAATCGGTTCAATTAGGCTTCGGCCTACACTCTGCTCCACCTGCAGAGCCCGGGCTCCAACACCGCTAGTTGCTGTCCGGAAGTGCTGGCTGCACAGAGCCAAACACCTCGCCAATGTGTCAGTGGGGTTCAGCACCGCCAGCTGTTCCCCTGCAGTGTAGCCGGCAACGTGTCCTGCGACCGCCACGCAGACACAACAGACCCAAAGCTGCCGCCAGTGCAGGCTTTGGCCTACACTCCCCTCCCCCTGCTCCTCCTTCTGCTGACCCTGGGCTCTAACACCGCCAGTTGGGGCTCTAGGAAGACAAGCTTGAATAGATCCCCATCCTGGTTCCAGTACCGTCAGCTGGTTCCGGGCAGAGCCTTTGGCTTAGGTGCCTCCCTCTGGGTATCCGAGTTCCACCAACGTCAGGTGGTCCTTGGTAGTGCTTTCAGGCATGGGTACCTCCTGCTTAGTAACCGGGTTCCAGTAACATCAGCTGGTCCTCGGTAGTTCCATTGGCTCTTGGACCTTCGGCTACCCATCCGGGTTCCAGTACCGTCAGCTGGTTCTCGGCAGTGTCTTTTACTCTTGTACCTTCTGCTCCCCATCCTGGTTCCAGTACCATCAGCTGGTTCCGGGCAGAGCCTTTGGCTTAGGTGCCTCCCTCTGGGTATCCCAGTTCCACCAACGTCAGGTGGTCCTTGGTAGTGCTTTCAGGCACGGGTGCCTCCTGCTTAGTAACCGGGTTCCAGTAACGTCAGCTGGTCCATGGTAGTTCCATTGGCTCTTGGACCTTCGGGTAGCCATCCGAGTTCCAGTTCCATCAGCTGTTTCTCGGCATTTTCTCAGCCTTCTTGTACCTTCTGCTACATTTCCAAGTTCAAGACCCTAAAGACGATGACCCGGAAGACCACCCCTAAGATGATGACGACACCAGAGACGACAACCACCGAGATGACGACGACCCTGGAGACGATGACCCTGAAGACGACCCCGATGACGGCGACCCTGATGACGACGACCCCGGAGACGACGACGACATGGGAGACCGAGAAGCAGAAGAACAAGAGGCTGCAGAACAAAGAGCAGAAGAACATTAAGCATAAGACTAAATATCAGAGCAAAAGATATTATCTAAATTATAAGCAGAAGAAGACTAAACAGTGTATGGGGGTGAGTCCGTTCCTCCTCGTGGTGCCCCTGGATAAAGCCTGATGCTGCAGGCCAAACTGAACGCGGACAAATGTACCTCTTTTGTGACAGGCAGAACGGAAGGTGTAATCTTCAAACTTTTATAGATAACAACTACGGGAATGCCTGTCACAAATAAGAATATGATGAAGAAGTTGAATATGAAAAAGATAATAGTTAAATAAAAAGAATATGAACAATGAAAAAAAAAAATTAGAGGTAGAAGAAGATGAATAAGGTGAAGATAGTTGATGTCAAAGAAGCTGATGATGAGGATAATGAAGAAGAAAGTGTGGGAGAAGTAAAAAAGAAGGTGAAGGACGTGGAAGTAGTGAAACATCAATATCTGACAAAATAAAAAAAAAAATAGTCAAAATCTTTCTAACACCGAACATCATAAAAAAACCCCAAAAAACCTGCTATTCTATTTGTTTGGGCTAAACCTCTGTGCCTTTAATGTCTCCGCCACCTCCCCCAATACATCCTACATTATTCTTAGTAGTTTTCCTTCATGTAGAATTAACCTACAAGGAAAGAAAGGGTTTATTTTAATTCCGATATTTTCGTCCCATTGACTTGCATTGGGATCGGGTATCGGTATCGGATTAGATCCGATACTTTGACGGTATCGGCCGATACTTTCCGATACCGATACTTTCCGATATCGGAAGGTATCGCTCAACACTACTCATCAGTGTAGAGTAGGAATCTGGCTATTAGGAGCAGTGCCTAGTAAAATGCTGTGAAGGAACAGATGATTGGCCTCGGGGAGACCAAAACATCCAACACCGCGGAGACACCATCACGTGTTTCTCAACGCAGTGATCCAGAACACTGCCCCCATCCCTTATGGGAAATATGCAAATGCATGTAGGATAGCTGCGGAGACACCATCACGTGTATCTCAACGCAAGCAGTGAATAGCCAGACCTTTCCCCGGGAAGGAACAACCACGGGAAGAGCAGCATCCAATAAAGGAAAACCACCTATGCCAAGCATGGTATCCATCCACAGACAGCTGTTTCGGGGTGTTTGCCCCTCATCAGTGTGGAGTAGGAATCTGGCTATTAGGAGCAGTGCCTAGTAAAAGGCAGTGAAGGAACAGATGATTGGCCTCGGGGGGAACCAAAACATCCAACACCGCGGAGACACCATCACGTGTTTCTCAACGCAGTGATCCAGAACACTGCCCCCATCCCTTATGGGAAATATGCAAATGCATGTAGGATAGCTGCGGAGACACCATCACGTGTTTCTCAACGCAAGCAATGAATAGCCAGACCTTTCCCCGGGAAGGAACAACCACGGGAAGGGCAGCATCCAATAAAGGAAAACATCCAATACAGGAAAACCACCTATGCCAAGCATGGTATCCATCCACAGACAGATGTTTCACGGTGTTTGCCCCTCATCAGTGTGGAGTAGGAATCTGGCTATTAGGAGCAGTGCCGCGGTGTTGGATGTTTTGGTCTCCCCGAGGCCAATCATCTGTTCCTTCACAGCCTTTTACTAGGCACTGCTCCTAATAGCCAGATTCCTACTCCACACTGATGAGGGGCAAACACCCCGAAACAGCTGTCTGTGGATGGATACCATGCTTGGCATAGGTGGTTTTCCTGTATTGGATGTTTTCCTTTATTGGATGCTGCCCTTCCCGTGGTTGTTCCTTCCCGGGGAAAGGTCTGGCTATTCACTGCTTGCGTTGAGAAACACGTGATGGTGTCTCCGCAGCTATCCTACGTGCATTTGCATATTTCCCATAAGGGATGGGGGCAGTGTTCTGGATCACTGCATTGAGAAACACGTGATGGTGTCTCCGCGGTGTTGGATGTTTTGGTCTCCCCGAGGCCAATCATCTGTTCCTTCACAGCCTTTTATTAGGCACTGCTCCTAATAGCCAGATTCCTACTCCACACTGATGAGGGGCAAACACCCCGAAACAGCTGTCTGTGGATGGATACCATGCTTGGCATAGGTGGTTTTCCTGTATTGGATGTTTTCCTTTATTGGATGCTGCCCTTCCCGTGGTTGTTCCTTCCTGGGGAAAGGTCTGGCTATTCACTGCTTGCGTTGGGAAACACGTGATGGTGTCTCCGCAGCTATCCTACATGCATTTGCATATTTCCCATAAGGGATGGGGGCAGTGTTTTGGATCACTGCGTTGAGAAACACGTGATGGTGTCTCCGCGGTGTTGGATGTTTTGGTCTCCCCGAGGCCAATCATCTGTTCCTTCACAGCCTTTTACTAGGCACTGCTCCTAATAGCCAGATTCCTACTCCACACTGATGAGGGGCAAACACCCCGAAACAGCTGTCTGTGGATGGATACCATGCTTGGCATAGGTGGTTTTCCTGTATTGGATGTTTTCCTTTATTGGATGCTGCCCTTCCCGTGGTTGTTCCTTCCCGGGGAAAGGTCTGGCTATTCACTGCTTGCGTTGACAAACACGTGATGGTGTCTCCGCAGCTATCCTACATGCATTTGCATATCTCCCATATGGGATGGGGGCAGTGTTCTGGATCACTGCGTTGAGAAACACGTGATGGTGCCTTCGCGGTGTTGGATGTTTTGGTCTCCCCGAGGCCAATCATCTGTTCCTTCACAGCCTTTTACTAGGCACTGCTCCTAATAGCCAGATTCCTACTCCACACTGATGAGGGGCAAACACCCCGAAACAGCTGTCTGTGGATGGATACCATGCTTGGCAAAGGTGGTTTTCCTGTATTGGATGTTTTCCTTTATTGGATGCTGCCCTTCCCGTGGTTGTTCCTTCCCGGGGAAAGGTCTGGCTATTCACTGCTTGCATTGAGAAACACGTGATGGTGTCTCCGCAGCTATCCTACATGCATTTGCATATTTCCCATAAGGGATGGGGGCAGTGTTCTGGATCACTGCGTTGAGAAACACGTGATGGTGTCTCCGCGGTGTTGGATGTTTTGGTCTCCCCGAGGCCAATCATCTGTTCCTTCACAGCCTTTTACTAGGCACTGCTCCTAATAGCCAGATTCCTACTCCACACTGATGAGGGGCAAACACCCCGAAACAGCTGTCTGTGGATGGATACCATGCTTGGCAAAGGTGGTTTTCCTGTATTGGATGTTTTCCTTTATTGGATGCTGCCCTTCCCGTGGTTGTTCCTTCCCGGGGAAAGGTCTGGCTATTCACTGCTTGCGTTGAGAAACACGTGATGGTGTCTCCGCAGCTATCCTACATGCATTTGCATATTTCCCATAAGGGATGGGGGCAGTGTTCTGGATCACTGCGTTGAGAAACACGTGATGGTGTCTCCGCGGTGTTGGATGTTTTGGTCTCCCCGAGGCCAATCATCTGTTCCTTCACAGCCTTTTACTAGGCACTGCTCCTAATAGCCAGATTCCTACTCCACACTGATGAGGGGCAAACACCCCGAAACAGCTGTCTGTGGATGGATACCATGCTTGGCATAGGTGGTTTTCCTGTATTGGATGTTTTCCTTTATTGGATGCTGCCCTTCCCGTGGTTGTTCCTTCCCGGGGAAAGGTCTGGCTATTCACTGCTTGCATTGAGAAACACATGATGGTGTCTCCGCAGCTATCCTACATGCATTTGCATATTTCCCATAAGGGATGGGGCAGTGTCCTGGATCACTGCGTTGAGAAACACGTGATGGTGTCTCCGCGGTGTTGGATGTTTTGGTCTCCCCGAGGCCAATCATCTGTTCCTTCACATGCGATGACATGTGACATGCGACAATATGCAACATGTGACGACATGCAACATGCGACATGTGACAACATGCTTCATGCAACATGCAACGACATGCAACATGCAACATGTGACATGCGACAACATGCAACATGCCACATGCAACATGCGACGACATGCGACAGCATGCGACATGAGACAACATGCAACATGCAACGGCATGTGACATGTGACATGCGACAACATGCAACATGTGATGACATGCGACATGTGACATGAGACAACATGCAACATGCGACATGAGACAACATGCAACATGCGGCAACATGTGACATGCAACGACATGCGACGGCATGCGACATGTGACAATATGCGACATGTGACAACATGCGACATGCGACGACATGCAACATGCAACGACATGCAACATGCAACGACATGCAACATGTGACATGCGACGACATGCAAAGACATGTGACGGCATGCGACATGTGACAACATGCGACATGCGACATGCAACATGTGACGACATGCGACATGCAGCGACATGCGATGACATGCAACATGTGACTACATGCGACGACATGCAACATACGACAACATGCGACATGTAACAACATGCAACATACGACAACATGCGACATGTAACAACATGCAACATGCGACGACATGTGACATGTGACGACATGCGACGACATGCAACATGCGGCTACATGCGACATGCAACGACATGCGATGGCATACAACATGTGACAACATGCGACATGCAACATGTGACGACATGCGACGTGATATGCAACATGCAACATGCGGCGACATGCGACATGCAACATTCGATTGACGGTATGCAACATGCAACATGTGACATGCGACGACATGCAACATGCGACTTGCAACATGCGACATGCGGCGACATGCGACGACATGCAACATGCCACAGTACATACATACAGTACATACATACAACATACAGTACATAAAACATAGAGTACATACTCACCATCACTTGTCATTTTGTTCCCCAAGCCAGTGTCACCTGTAAAAAATATTAAACAAACACTATACTCCCTGATCCGCAGAAATCCAATTAAAACGAGTGTCCCTCACCGATCTCCCGTGGAGAGCAGGAGCATCAGCTGATGCAACTGCTCTCCAGGGGCTCTAGGAATACAATGATGGAGGGTATCCTTCCACAATGTATTCCCCACAATATATTCCTACGCCCCTGTAAGAAAATAGTCCCTAGTCTCACTTTTTTGCCATAAAGTGAGACCAGTGAACTATAGTAACAGGGCCGGTTTTAGGCAAAGTGGGGCCCTAGGCAAAGTTTAAAATGGGGCCCCAAATGCTAACATATTGCACGTCACACAGAAGCATTTCGGTTGTATTTAAATGCGCTGATCTCAGGCCGCTAAACGAGTGTGATCGACAATACTGAAGTCGTTGGACGCTTGTTTCCCAGCCTCTTTCCACCATCTGAGAAAGAATGAAGGGGACAGAACCATCACTAATAGATCACTAACAGATCACCATACAGCATCATGTTATCAGCAGCACATCTACAGTTTACACCAGGCGATGTGCTGCTGAGAACAATGATTTTTATTCCGGCATAAACAATACAATCACCCAATGAATATGCAGCATTTTGCTTGTTTAGTATAATACACCCCATAGTCCTCCATATATTATAATGTGCACCACAGTCCTCCATATTGTAAAATGCACACCCCATAGTCCTCCATATAGTTTTATACTCTTCCCATAGTCCTCCATATAGTATACAGCAGAGCCCACAGTAGTATACAGCAGAGCCCCCAGTGGTATACAGCAGAGCCCCCAGTGGTATACAACAGAGCCCACAGTGGTATACAGCAGAGCCCCCAGTGGTATACAGCAGAGCCCCCAGTGGTATACAGCAGAGCCCACAGTGGTATACAGCAGAGCCCACAGTAGTGCACAGCAGAGCCCACAGTAGTGCACAGCAGAGCCCACAGTAGTGCACAGCAGAGCCCACAGTAGTGCACAGCAGAGCCCACAGTAGTGCACAACAGAGCCCACAGTAGTGCACAGCAGGGCCCACAGTGGTATACAGCAGAGCCCCCAGTGGTATACAGCAGAGCCCCAAGTGGTATACAGCACAGCCCACAGTAGTATACAGCAGAGCCCTCAGTGGTATACAGCAGAGCCCACAGTGGTATACAGCAGAGCCCCCAGTGGTATACAGCAGAGCCCCCAGTGGTATACAGCAGAGCCCCCAGTGGTATACAGCAGAGCCCCCAGTAGTATACAGCAGAGCCCCCAGTTGTATACAGCAGAGCCCCCAGTTGTATACAGCAGAGCCCCCAGTTGTATACAGCAGAGCCCCCAGTGGTATACAGCAGAGCCCACAGTAGTGCACAGCAGAGCCCCCAGTTGTATAAAGCAGAGCCCACAGTGGTATACAGCAAAGCCCACAGTGGTATACAGCAGAGCCCACAGTGGTATACAGCAGAGCCCACAGTGGTATACAGCGGAGCCCCCAGTGGTATACAGCAGAGCCCCCAGTAGTATACAGCAGAGCCCCCAGTTGTATACAGCAGAGCCCACAGTAGTATACAGCAGAGCCCCCAGTGGTATACAGCAGAGCCCACAGTAGTGCACAGCAGAGCCCCCAGTTGTATACAGCAGAGCCCACAGTGGTATACAGCAGAGCCCACAGTGGTATACAGCAGAGCCCACAGTGGTATACAGCAGAGCCCACAGTGGTATACAGCAGAGCCCACAGGGGTATACAGCAGAGCCCACAGGGGTATACAGCAGAGCCCACAGGGGTATACAGCAGAGCCCCCAGGGGTATACAGCAGAGCCCCCAGGGGTATACAGCAGAGTCCCCAGTAGTTTACAGCAGAGCCCACAGTAGTATACAGCAGAGCCCACAGTAGTATACAGCAGAGCCCCCAGGGGTATACAGCAGAGCCCCCAGTAGTATACAGCAGAGCCCCCAGTAATATACAGCAGAGCCCCCAGTAATATACAGCAGAGCCCCCAGTAATATACAGCAGAGCCCCCAGTAGTATACAGCAGAGCCCACAGTAGTGTACAGCAGAGCCCACAGTGGTATACAGCAGAGCCCCCAGTAGTATACAGCAGAGCCCCCAGTAGTATACAGCAGAGCCCCCAGTAATATACAGCAGAGCCCCCGGTAGTATACAGCAGAGCCCCCAGTAGTATACAGCAGAGCCCACAGTACTGTACAGCAGAGCCCACAGTGGTATACAGCAGAGCCCCCAGTAGTATACAGCAGAGCCCCCAGTAGTATACAGCAGAGCCCCCAGTAATATACAGCAGAGCCCCCAGTAGTATACAGCAGAGCCCACAGTAGTGTACAGCAGAGACCACAGTGGTATACAGCAGAGCCCCCAGTAGTATACAGCAGAGCCCCCAGTAGTATACAGCAGAGCCCCCAGTAATATACAGCAGAGCCCCCAGTAGTATACAGCAGAGCCCACAGTAGTATACAGCAGAGCCCACAGTAGTATACATCAGAGCCCACAGTAGTGTACAGCAGAGCCCACAGTGGTATACAGCAGAGCCCCCAGTAGTGCACAGCAGAGCCCACAGTAGTGCACAGCAGAGCCCAAAGTAGTGCACAGCAGACCCCACAGTAGTGCACAGCAGAGCCCCCAGTGGTATACAGCAGAGCCCCCAGTGGTATACAGCAGAGCCCCCAGTGGTATACAGCAGAGCCCACAGTAGTGCACAGCAGAGCCCACAGTAGTGCACAGCAGAGCCCACAGTGGTATACAGCAGAGCCCCCAGTGGTATACAGCAGAGCCCCCAGTGGTATACAGCAGAGCCCCAAGTGGTATACAGCACAGCCCACAGTATATACAGCAGAGCCCCCAGTGGTATACAGCAGAGCCCCCAGTGGTATACAGCAGAGCCCCCAGTTGTATACAGCAGAGCCCCCAGTGGTATACAGCAGAGCCCACAGTAGTGCACAGCAGAGCCCCCAGTTGTATACAGCAGAGCCCACAGTGGTATACAGCAGAGCCCACAGTGGTATACAGCAGAGCCCACAGGGGTATACAGCAGAGCCCCCAGGGGTATACAGCAGAGCCCCCAGGGGTATACAGCAGAGCCCCCAGTAGTATACAGCAGAACCCCCAGTAGTATACAGCAGAGCCCCCAGTAATATACAGCAGAGCCCCCAGTAATATACAGCAGAGCCCACAGTAGTATACAGCAGAGCCCACAGTAGTATACAGCAGAGCCCCCAGGGGTATATAGCAGAGCCCCCAGTAATATACAGCAGAGCCCCCAGTAATATACAGCAGAGCCCCCAGTAATATACAGCAGAGCCCCCAGTAGTATACAGCAGAGCCCACAGTAGTGTACAGCAGAGCCCACAGTGGTATACAGCAGAGCCCCCAGTAGTATACAGCAGAGCCCCCAGTAGTATACAGCAGAGCCCCCAGTAATATACAGCAGAGCCCCCAGTAGTATACAGCAGAGCCCCCAGTAGTATACAGCAGAGCCCACAGTAGTGTACAGCAGAGCCCACAGTGGTATACAGCAGAGCACCCAGTAGTATACAGCAGAGCCCCCAGTAGTATACAGCAGAGCCCCCAGTAATATACAGCAGAGCCCCCAGTAGTATACAGCAGAGCCCACAGTAGTGTACAGCAGAGCCCACAGTGGTATACAGCAGAGCCCCCAGTAGTATACAGCAGAGCCCCCAGTAATATACAGCAGAGCCCCCAGTAGTATACAGCAGAGCCCACAGTAGTGTACAGCAGAGCCCAAAGTGGTATACAGCAGAGCCCCCAGTAGTATACAGCAGAGCCCCCAGTAGTATGCAGCAGAGCCCCCAGTAATATACAGCAGAGCCCCCAGTAGTATACAGCAGAGCCCCCAGTAGTATACAGCAGAGCCCCCAGTAGTATGCAGCAGAGCCCCCAGTAATATACAGCAGAGCCCACAGTAGTGTACAGCAGAGCCCACAGTGGTATACAGCAGAGCCCCCAGGGGTATACAGCAGAGCCCCCAGGGGTATACAGCAGAGCCCCCAGTAGTATACAGCACATCCCCCCCCCCTCCCCTGTCCTCTCCTCTCCTCTCCCCATCCAGTAAAAAGAAAAAAAAAAAAAAAACACAAGCTCCTCACCTCTCCACACGTGCCCGCGCTGCGCGCTACTCCTGTGTCGGCGGCTGCCGCTGCTCTACCTGGGACACAGTGAGTGCGCACGCACCCGCTGTGTCAGAGGCAGAGCGGGGAATGATGGGAGAGGGCGCGTCGTCAGGTGACGCTCTCTCCTCCATCATTGCTTTGAACTGTACCGGCAGACGCCGGTACAGTTCAATGCGGCGGGGGAGTCGGCGCTGGCGGCAGGCGGGCCCCCTGCCTCACAGGGGCCCCATAGCGGCTGCGTGATTTGCCGCTAGCTGGGGGCCCCTGGGGGAGTGGGGGCCCCAGGCAGCTGCCTGGTCTGCCTGCCCCTAACGCCAGCCCTGTATAGTAACCTCTCAGTGATGCACTGCAGGAGCCATTGTCTCCTGTCAGTGTGTCACTGAAGGTCCTATAGAGCAGTGACATCACCCGATGTCACTGTTCTATAGGTGAGATCGTCGTGGGACACTCGTTATTAATTGGACTACGGCGGACAGGTAGTATACGGTTTATTATTTTATGTTTTTTGCAGGCGCTGAAGTATGGTAAGTATGGTTAAATGAAGAATATTAAAATACTTTTTTCATAATGTGTGTGTGTGTTTTACTGTTGGATTAATAACGGATAGACGTCTTATTGACGCCTCTCCATTATTAACCCGGCTTAATTATTATTATTATTATTATTTATTTATATAGCACCATTAATTCCATGGTGCTGTACATGAGAAAGTCAGTTACAATAGCAAGGTGACATTAACCCCATATTACCCCATATCCCACCACTACACGGGAGTGGGAAGAGAGGGGCTAAGTGCCGGAATTGGCACATCTTACAGATGCGCCATTTCTGGGGCGGCTGCAGGCTGGTATTTGTAGCCGGGGGGGCCAATATCCATGACCCCTCTCTAGGCTATGAATATCAGCCCTCAGCTGTCTGCGTAGCCTTTCTGGCTATGAAATATAGGGGGACCCCACGTAATTTTTTTTTGGGTCCCCCTATTTTAATAGCCAGTAAAGGCTACGCAGACAGCTGCAGGCTGATATTCATAGCAGCCTACAAATATTGGCCCCCGGCCGTCGGCTTTCCCCCTCTGGCGCACGCCATTTTTTTTTTTCCTTTTTTTTTTTTTTTTTTTAACTGAAACATATAGTTCATTAACCCCTTTCTGCCAGCTGACGGAATAGTACGTCAGCTGGTAGTATCCCCACGATTTGAGGTGGGCTTCGGCGGTGAGCCAACTTCAAAGCCGCAACATGTCAGCTGTTTTCAATACAACAAAAAAATGTACATGATCGCTAAACGGCATAGCGAGAAAAAAAAATCAAAAGCCAAAATAATATTTTTTTGGTCGCTGCGACATTGCATTAAAATGCAATAATGGGCAATCAAAAGAACGTATCTGCACAAAAGTGGTATCATTAAAAGCGTCAGCTCGGCTCGCAAAAAATTAGCCCTCACCCGACCCAATATCTCAGAAAATACAGACGCTACGGGTATCGGAAAATGGCGCAATTATTTTATTTCTTTTTAGCAAAGTTTTGAAATTTTTTACCACTTATATAAAAAATAACCTAGACGTGTTTGGTGTCTATGAACTCGTAATGACCTGGAGAATCATAATGGCAGGTCAGTTTTATGCTGTGTGCACATGTTGCAGATTTGGGTGCAGAATTTTCTGCACAAAATCTGCATCTCCTTGCAGAAAACGCAGCTGCGTTTTTGATGCATTTTTTCACGTTTTTTTCATGTTTTTTGCCCAGTTTTGATTTGGGTTTTTTGTGTGGTTTTGATGCAGTTCTTGGTGCAGTTTTTGCGCGGTTTTGATTCAGTTTTTGCTGCAGTATTTGGTGCGTTTTTTGCATGGTTTTGATTCAGGTTTTTGATGCTTTTTTATGCAGTTTTTGGTGCGGTTTTGATGCAGTTTTTGGTGCTGTTTTGATGCAGTTTTTGGTGCGGTTTTGATGCTGTTGGTGCGGTTTTGATGCAGTTTTTGGTGCGGTTTTGATGCAGTTTTTGGTGCAGTTTTGATGCAGTTTTTGGTGCGGTTTTGATGCTGTTGTTGGTTCGGTTTTGATGCAGTTTTTTTTGTGCGGTTTTGATGCATTTTTTTATTTTTTTGGTGCGGTTTTTGAGTGGTTTTTTTGTGTTTTTCTATGCGTTTTTGAAAGCTAAATAAAGATGTATTATTGAACGAAAAAAAAAGATTTGTGATGTCATTATTGTCCAACCTCCTCTTTTACATTTGTCCAACCCACACTCAATTACACATAGATAGAAAGACATATAGATGATAGATGAAATGGATAGACAGAGCTACATGTAGATAGATCTATAGATGCATACATCTATCTATTCCTATATCTATCTATAGATATATCTGGATAGATATATCTATTGATAGATGTATGGATAGTGTAGGGTGCGTGTCCACTGTCCGGATTACATCCGAATTAGCTGCAGATTGGATGCTGCATACTTGTAGTCCCATCGGATGATGCCTGCACACACACCCCAAAAGACCCCCCGAACAGCCCCGCACAGCCCCACACACACCTGAACAGTCCCGCACACACCCAAACAGTACCGCACAGCGCCGCACATATCCAAACAGTCCCGCACACATCTGAACAGCCCGCAGACCCCGCACACACCCGAACAGTCCCGCACAGCGCCGCACACATCCGAACAGCCCGCAGACCCCTCCCGCACACACATACATGCACACCGTCACCGCCCACACACTTCCCTCCTCCCGAACTGCAGCATTTCTCAGACCCACATCCGCATCTAAACTGCAGATCTTTTTTATATCTGCGTTTTTGCTGCGGATGTGCCCGACTCAATGAAAGTCTATGGGTGCAGAAACGCTGCAGTTCGGCACAAAAGAAGTGACATACTGCTAAAAAAACAAGCTGCGTTTCGGTGCAGCTTTTTCCGCAGCATGTGCACAAGTCTGCGGCTCCCATAGGCTTACATTGGTTGTGCACTACACTGCGGATTTGATGCAATTCTGTGCAGCGTAAAACCCTGCGGATCTGCAATCAAATCCGCAGCGTGTGCACACAGCCTTAGCATTTAGTGAACCTAGCAAAAAAGCCAAGCAAAAAACAAGTGTGGGATTGCATTTTTTTTGCAATTTCATCGCACTTTGACTTTTTTTTCCCATTTTCTGTTACACGACATGCTAAAACCAATGGTGTCGTTCAAAAGTAGAACTTGTCCCGCAAAAGATAAGCCCTCACATGGCCATATTGACGGAAACATTATGGCTCTGGAAAGAAGGGGAGCGATAAACGAAAAAAGCTCCAGGGGTGAAGGGGTTTAGAAACATGGATATGGACATATCTATGGAAATAGACATAGATATATAGATATATCTGTATGTATCTATCTATCCATCCAATATCTATCTATCTATCCATCTATCCATCCATCTGTGTTAGTAATGGAGTGTGGGTTGGACAAATGTAAAAGAGGAGGTTGGACAGAAATGACATCACAAATCTTTTTGAAGCTAGAGGAGGGAGAGGAGGGAGGGGTTGGGTGTGTTTTGGAGTGGGTGTGGTAGGTTCGGGCTTAGTGGCAGTGCAATGCATCATGGAACTTGTAGTATTAGAGCACAATAACTCAGGAGAAAGGAAGTTGTCGATTAACCCCATGAGAGCTGATCCAGCACTGAAGATGTGCTGCTACAGCATGATAAAAGGTAATATTGCTAAAATAAAGACAGTGGATCTTTTCAGTGGCACATAATAGCAAGATTTATGAAAAAAAAAAATGATTGTAGTAGACAAATTCTTTAACCTTGATGGTCCTCTTGTGCTCTGTAAACCAACTGATGAGTGGGAGAGGTGCCGCCCTTATGTATCTGTAGGTTTCCTGTTCCTGAAGGGCGGATCCCCTCTCTCTGTGGTGTTGTCATGGACTCCGAAAAATACAGTTAACCGGTGAGTAACTAAGACTTTTTCAACATTTTTGGTTCTCAAGTGTGGCACCCAGACACACAATACAAAGACTGAATCAATCTCTCCCCTTTTTTATCTGGTTTCAGGGGTGATTTTCATATTGCCCACAACTTTTACTTGCCACAGGTGAATTTGAATGAGCATCACATGCGTGAAACAAAATTGTTTACTTACAATTTAGGAAAAGTGCCAACAATTTTGTCCTGCCCATTTTGGGGGTTTTGTGTGAAGTTATGTAAAACTTTTCATATTTCCACAGATTTTGTTGTTGCTCCAATACATACAAAGGAAATCTAAATGTGTGTAGCAAAACATGTGTAATTGCAATAAGTTTCTGCTGGAAAGACATCATTTTCAGGAATAATTTCGTGTAGTCAACACTTTTAGCCATGACTGTCTATATATATATATATATATATATATATATATATATATATATATATATATGCATATGTACAGTACAGACCAAACGTTTGGACACACCTTCTCATTTAAAGATTTTTCTGTATTTTCATGACTATGAAAATTGTAAATTCACACTGAAGGCATCAAAACTATGAATTAACACATGTGGAATTATATACTTAAAAAAAGTGTGAAACAACTGAAATTATGTCTAATATTCTAGGTTCTTCAAAGTAGCCACCTTTTGCTTTGATGACTGCTGTGCACACTCTTGGCATTCTCTTGATGAGCTTCAAGAGGTAGTCACCGGGAATGGTTTTCACTTCACAGGTGTGCCCTGTCAGGTTTAATAAGTGGGATTTCTTGCCTTATAAATGGGGTTGGGACCATCAGTTTTGTTGTGCAGAAGTCTGGTGGATACACAGCTGATAGTCCTACTGAATAGACAGAATTTGTATTATGGCAAGAAAAAAGCAGCTAAGTAAAGAAAAACAAGGGGCCATCATTACTTTAAGAAATGAAGGTCAGTCAGTCTGAAAAATTGGGAAAACTTTGAAACTGTCCCCAAGTGCAGTTGCAAAAACCATCAAGCACTACAAAGAAACTGGCTCACATGAGGACCGCCCCAGGAAAGGAAGACCAAGAGTCACCTCTGCTTCTGAGGATAAATTTATCCGAGTCACCAGCCTCAGAAATCGCAGGTTAACAGCAGCTCAGATTAGAGACCAGGTCAATGCCACACAGAGTTCTAGCAGCAGACACATCTCTACAACAACTGTTAAGAGGAGACTGTGCAGCAGGCCTTCATGGTAAAATAGCTGCTAGGAAACCATTGCTAAGGACAGGCAACAAGCAGAAGAGACTTGTTTGGGCTAAAGAACACAAGGAATGGACATTAGACCAGTGGAAATCTGTGCTTTGGTCTGATGAGTCTAAATTTCTGATCTTTGGTTCCAACCACCATGTCTTTGTGCGAAAAAGGTGTACGGATGGACTCTACATGCCTGGTTCCCACCGTGAAGCATGGAGGAGGAGGTATGATGGTGTAGGGGTGCTTTGCTGGTGACACCGTTGGGGATTTATTCAAAATTGAAGGCATACTGAACCAGCATGGCTACCACAGCATCTTGCAGCGTCATGCTATTCCATCCGGTTTGCGTTTAGTTGGACCATCATTTATTTTTCAACAGGACAATGACCCCAAACACACCTCCAGGCTGTGTAAGGGCTATTGTTGTGAATTCCGTTCTCGGGCTCCCTCCTGTGGTCATGAGTGGTACTTCGGTGAGTTCTGTCCGTGGACTCCCTCTGGTGGCTGTGAGTGGAGCTGCTGGTTCTGAGATTCCTTCTCCAGCGGCCCTCGTTTAGGGCTAGGCTGGATTCTCTATTTAACTCCACTCAGATCATTACTCCATGCCAGCTGTCAATGTTCTAGTACTGGTTCAGATCTCTCCTGGATCTTTCTGAGGACCTGTCTACTCCAGCACAAGCTAAGTTCCTGCTTGTTCATTTATTACATATGGTTTTTC
This sequence comes from Ranitomeya variabilis, assembly GCF_051348905.1. Classification (NCBI taxonomy): domain Eukaryota; kingdom Metazoa; phylum Chordata; class Amphibia; order Anura; family Dendrobatidae; genus Ranitomeya; species Ranitomeya variabilis. Next base: position 212,558,896 of record NC_135233.1, read on the forward strand.
TTGCTAAGTTCTGGTCCAGCTTGCTATCTTGAAACTACCTGGCTAGCTGGAAGCTCTGGGGGTGCAGAGTGGCACCACCGCATCGTGAGTCGGTGCGGGGGTATTTTTTGCACACTCTGCGTGGTTTTTGTAGTTTTTTGTGTTGACCGCAAAGATCCCTTTTCTATCCTCAATCTGTTTAGTTAGACTGGCCTCTCTTTGCTAAAACCTATTTCATCCTGTGTTTGTGATTTCCTCTTATCTCACAGTCAATACTTGTAGGGGGCTGCTTTTACCTTTGGGGAAATTTCTCTGAGGCAAGTGAGGCTTTGTTTCCTTTCTTAGGGGTAGTTAGATCTTAGGCTGTGAAGAGGCGTCTAGGCAGAGTCAGGCACGCTCCACGGCTATTTCTAGTTGTGTTGATAGGAGTAGGGTTTGCGGTCAGCAGAGTTCCCTTTTCCCCAGAGCTCGTCCCGATTCCGTGTTTAACTATCAGGTCATTCCTGGTGCACCTAACCACCAGGTCCATAACAGTACAGCTGGCCAACAAAGTGTTAATGCATCTCAATAGAGGGAAAAGAGAAGTTCTGAGACCATTTTTTTTTCTCTGCAGTGTGTTTTGCCTTTCTTTTCCCCTTAAACTCTGGGTGGTTCAGAACTTAGGTGTGGATATGGACATTCAAGGTCCGTCCTCGAGTGTAGATCAACTCGCTGCAAGGGTACAAAACATTCAAGATTATGTAGTTCAGAATCCTATGTTGGAGCCTAGAATTCCAATTCCTGAGTTATTTTCTGGGGATAGATCTAAATTTCTGAATTTCAAAAACAATTGTAAACTGTTTCTTGCTCTGAAACCCCGCTCTTCTGGTGACCCTATTCAGCAAGTAAGAATCATTATTTCTTTGTTGCGTGGCGACCCTCAAGACGGCATTCGCCCTGGCGCCAGGAGATCCTGCATTGCGTAATGTAGATGCGTTTTTTCTGGCGCTGGGTTTGCTTTATGATGAACCGAATTCTGTGGATCAGGCAGAGAAAATTTTGCTGGCTTTGTGTCAGGGTCAGGATGAAGTGGAGGTATATTGCCAGAAGTTCAGAAAGTGGTCTGTGCTTACTCAGTGGAATGAGTGTGCCCTGGCAGCAATTTTCAGAAAGGGTCTTTCTGAAGCCCTTAAGAATGTTATGGTGGGGTTCCCCACGCCTGCTGGTCTGAATGAATCAATGTCCTTGGCCATACAGATCGATCGGCACTTACGTGAGCGCAAAACTGTGCACCATTTGGCGGTATCCTCTGAGCAGAGGCCTGAGCCTATGCAATGTGATAGGACTTTGACCAGAGCTGAACGGCAAGAACATAGACGTCAGAATGGGCTGTGTTTTTACTGTGGTGACTCCACTCATGCTATCTCTGATTGTCCTAAGCGCACTAAGCGGTTCGCTAGGTCCGTCACCATTGGTACTGTACAGCCTAAATTTCTTCTGTCCGTTACTCTGATTTGCTCTTTGTCATCCTATTCTGTTATGGCATTTGTGGATTCAGGCGCTGCCCTGAATTTGATGGACTTAGAGTTTGCCAGGCGCTGTGGTTTTTTTCTTGGAGCCCTTGCAGCATCCCATTCCTTTGAGGGGAATTGATGCTACGCCTTTGGCCAAGAATAAGCCTCAGTACTGGACCCAGTTGACCATGTGCATGGCTCCTGCGCATCAGGAGGATATTCGCTTTTTGGTGTTGCATAATCTGCATGATGTGGTAGTGTTGAGTTTGCCATGGCTGCAGGTCCATAATCCAGTATTAGATTGGAAATCAATGTCGGTGTCCAGTTGGGGTTGTCAAGGGGTACATGGGGATGTTTCATTATTGTCAATTTCTTTCTCCACTCCTTCTGAAGTCCCTGAGTTTTTGTCGGATTACCGGGATGTATTTGATGAGCCCAAGTCTAGTACCCTACCTCCTCATAGGGATTGTGATTGTGCTATTAATTTGATTCCTGGTAGCAAGTTCCCTAAGGGACGACTTTTCAATTTGTCTGTGCCAGAACACGCCGCTATGCGGAGTTACATAAAGGAGTCCTTGGAGAAAGGGCATATTCGCCCGTCGTCGTCACCATTGGGAGCAGGGTTCTTTTTTGTGGCCAAGAAGGATGGTTCTCTGAGACCTTGTATAGATTACGGCCTTCTTAATAAAATCACGGTCAAATTTCAGTACCCTTTGCCTCTACTGTCTGATTTATTTGCTCGGATTAAGGGGGCTAGTTGGTTCACCAAGATAGACCTTCGAGGGGCGTATAATCTCGTGCGTATTAAACAGGGCGATGAATGGAAAACAGCATTTAATATGCCCGAGGGCCATTTTGAGTACCTGGTGATGCCATTCGGCCTTTCTAATGCTCCCTCTGTGTTTCAGTCCTTTATGCATGACATCTTCCGAAAGTATCTGGATAGATTCATGATCGTATATTTGGATGATATTTTGGTCTTTTCGGATGATTGGGAGTCCCATGTGAAGCAGGTCAGAATGGTGTTCCAGGTCCTTCGTGCTAATTCCTTGTTTGTGAGGGGATCTAAGTGTCTCTTTGGAGTTCAGAAGGTTTCCTTTTTGGGCTTCATTTTTTCCCCTTCTACTATCGAGATGGATCCTGTTAAAGTCCAAGCTCTTTATGATTGGACTCGGCCTACATCTGTGAAGAGCCTTCAGAAATTTCTGGGCTTTGCCATTTTTTACCATAGCTTCATCGCTAATTTTTCTAGTGTTGTTAAACCGTTGACTGATTTGACCAAGAAGGGTGCTGATGTGGTGAATTGGTCCTCTGCGGCCGTTGAGGCTTTTCAGGAGTTGAAACGTTGTTTCTCTTCGGCTCCTGTGTTGTGTCAGCCAGATGTTTCGCTCCCTTTTCAGGTCGAGGTTGATGCTTCTGAAATTGGAGCAGGGGCTGTTTTGTCTCAGAGAAGTTCTGATTGCTCTGTAATGAAGCCATGCGCTTTCTTTTCGAGAAAGTTTTCACCTGCTGAGCGTAATTATGATGTTGGCAATCAGGAGTTGTTGGCTATGAAGTGGGCATTCGAGGAGTGGCGACATTGGCTTGAAGGAGCCAAGCATCGCGTGGTGGTCTTGACAGATCACAAGAAACTGACTTATCTCGAGTCTGCCAAGCGGTTGAATCCTAGACAGGCTCGTTGGTCGCTGTTTTTTTCCCGTTTCAATTTTGTGGTTTCGTACCTTCCGGGTTCTAAGAATGTGAAGGCTGATGCCCTTTCAAGGAGTTTTGTGCCTGATTCTCCTGGGGTTCCTGAGCCGGCTGGTATTCTCAGAGAGGGGGTAGTTCTGTCTGCCATCTCCCCTGATTTGCGGCGGGTGCTGCAGGAGTTCCAGGCTGATAGACCTGACCGTTGTCCAGCGGAGAAACTGTTTGTCCCTGATAGATGGACTAATAGAGTTATCTCTGAGGTTCATTGTTCGGTGTTGGCTGGTCATCCTGGGATTTTTGATACCAGAGATTTGGTGGCTAGGTCCTTTTGGTGGCCTTCCTTGTCGCGGGATGTGCGTTCTTTTGTGCAGTCTTGTGGGACTTGTGCTCGGGCTAAGCCCTGCTGTTCTCGTGCCAGTGGGTTACTTTTGCCCTTGCCGGTCCCGAAAAGGCCTTGGACGCATGTTTCCATGGATTTTATTTCAGATCTTCCTGTTTCTCAAAGGATGTCGGTCATCTGGGTGGTTTGCGATCGCTTCTCTAAAATGGTCCATTTGGTACCCTTGCCTAAATTGCCTTCTTCTTCTGATTTGGTTCCATTATTTTTCCAACATGTGGTTCGTTTGCATGGCATTCCAGAGAACATCATGTCTGACAGAGGTTCCCAGTTCGTTTCAAGGTTTTGGCGGTCCTTTTGTGCTAAGATGGGCATTGATTTGTCTTTTTCTTCGGCTTTCCATCCTCAGACAAATGGCCAAACCGAACGAACCAATCAGACTTTGGAAACTTATCTGAGATGCTTTGTTTCTGCGGATCAGGATGATTGGGTGACCTTCTTGCCATTGGCTGAGTTCGCCCTTAATAATCGGGCCAGTTCGGCTACTTTGGTTTCGCCTTTTTTTTGTAATTCTGGTTTTCATCCTCGTTTTTCTTCAGGGCAGGTTGAGCCTTCGGACTGTCCTGGTGTGGATTCTGTGGTGGACAGGTTGCAACAAATTTGGACTCATGTGGTGGACAATTTGACCTTGTCCCAAGAGAAGGCTCAACGTTTCGCTAACCGCCGTCGCCGTGTTGGTCCCCGACTTCGTGTTGGGGATTTGGTTTGGTTATCATCTCGTTATGTTCCTATGAAGGTTTCTTCTCCTAAGTTTAAGCCTCGTTTCATTTCATTGGTCCTTATAAGATTTCTGAAATTCTTAATCCTGTATCATTTCGTTTGGCCCTTCCTGCTTCTTTTGCCATCCATAATGTGTTCCATAGGTCGTTGCTGCAGAGGTATGTGGCGCCTATGGTTCCCTCCGTTGATCCTCCTGCTCCGGTGTTGGTCGAGGGGGAGTTGGAGTATGTGGTGGAGAAGATTTTGGATTCTCGTATTTCGAGACGAAAACTTCAGTACTTGGTCAAATGGAAGGGCTATGGTCAGGAGGATAATTCCTGGGTTGTTGCCTCTGATGTCCATGCTGCCGATTTAGTTCGTGCCTTTCATTTGGCTCGTCCTGATCGGCCTGGGGGCTCTGGTGAGGGTTCGGTGACCCCTCCTCAAGGAGGGGGTACTGTTGTGAATTCCGTTCTCGGGCTCCCTCCTGTGGTCATGAGTGGTACTTCGGTGAGTTCTGTCCGTGGACTCCCTCTGGTGGCTGTGAGTGGAGCTGCTGGTTCTGAGATTCCTTCTCCAGCGGTCCTCGTTTAGGGCTAGGCTGGATTCTCTATTTAACTCCACTCAGATCGTTACTCCATGCCAGCTGTCAATGTTCTAGTACTGGTTCAGATCTCTCCTGGATCTTTCTGAGGACCTGTCTACTCCAGCAAAAGCTAAGTTCTGGCTTGTTCATTTGTTACTTATGGTTTTTCTTGCTAAGTTCTAGTCCAGCTTGCTATCATGAAACTACCTGGCTAGCTGGAAGCTCTGGGGGTGCAGAGTGGCACCACCGCATCGTGAGTCGGTGCGGGGGTATTTTTTGCACACTCTGCGTGGTTTTTGTAGCTTTTTGTGTTGACCGCAAAGATCCCTTTTCTATCCTCAATCTGTTTAGTTAGACTGGCCTCTCTTTGCTAAAACCTATTTCATCCTGTGTTTGTGATTTCCTCTTATCTCACAGTCAATACTTGTGGGGGGCTGCTTTTACCTTTGGGGAAATTTCTCTGAGGCAAGTGAGGCTTTGTTTCCTTTCTTAGGGGTAGTTAGCTCTTAGGCTGTGAAGAGGCATCTAGGCAGAGTCAGGCACGCTCCACGGCTATTTCTAGTTGTGTTGATAGGAGTAGGGTTTGCGGTCAGCAGAGTTCCCATTTCCCCAGAGCTCGTCCCGATTCCGTGTTTAACTATCAGGTCATTCCTGGTGCACCTAACCACCAGGTCCATAACAGGCTATCTGACCAAGAAGGAGAGTGATGGGGTGCTACGCCAGATGACCTGGCCTCCACAGTCACCAGACCTGAACCCAATCGAGATGGTTTGGGGTGAGCTGGACCGCAGAGTGAAGGCAAAAGGGCCAACAAGTGCTAAGCATCTCTGGGAACTCCTTCAAGATTGTTGGAAGACCATTCCCGGTGACTACCTCTTGAAGCTCATCAAGAGAATGCCAAGAGTGTGCAAACCAGTCATCAAAGAAAAAGGTGGCTACTTTGAAGAATCTAGAATATGAGACATATTTTCAGTTGTTTCACACTCTTTTGTTAAGTATATAATTCCACATGTGTTAATTCATAGTTTTGATGCCTTCAGTGTGAATTTATAATTTTCATAGTCATGAAAATACAGAAAAATCTTTAAATGAGAAGGTGTGTCCAAACTTTTGGTCTGTACTGTATGTGTATATATGGGAATTTGATTTTTGCTATGGAATATGAGAACTGCTTCATGTAGGGACAGATATTCAAGTGATGTCACTTACTGGGCTGCAGTTTTGATAGAATACCTGTTTTCTCTGCTATAGGTGTAGTCATGTTATCAATCCTGAGCTATGTATAGCCCTGCCACACACCTGATTGGCAGCTTGCAGACACAGTACATAAGAAACTGTCAATCAGTGGTGAGGGCAGGGTTACACAAATTATCCTGATAGAGCACGTAACACCTAGTACTGCAGTGATAATCTACTGCTGATAAACCACTGATTGTATTGAAACTATAGCACACAGTGATACACCACTGGAATCAGGCTCTCATGTCCTACCTTTCGCTGCTCTCAAATTAAATAGCAAAAACCTGTTCACAAATTCCCTTTAACATGAAAAGACCCACTTTCCACATTTTATCTAAACACTACAAATATTGTAAGTGATTTCTATTGGTGGCAGAAGTCCGATGTCTAGGCAGCAGTCCAGTGCTGTCCAGACACGTGCCAGCATAACCTCAGATATGCTCCCCTGTGTTTCAGTGAGGCATTGTCTTCTATGATTGTAATCATTCTCCTTCCTATGTTTTCTCTCTGGCCCAGACCTCTATGACAACTACTTCTCTCCTCTGCAGAGTTTACTGCTCAGAAGATCTTTGTCTTCTCACCTTGTCTTCTCGCTTCATACCTTCTTACACAACCTCCGCAAACTCCTCATCCTGCTGCTACCTCCATTTCGATGTCTGTTGCCAAATTTGCTCCCCCAATATACTCTTCTTCCAAAATCCCGCCCAAAAGTGCCACACAGGCAGTGCCTCTGAAAACAATAATCTATAAGAAAAATACATTGTGAATAAACTCATAACTGGCTCAGAATGTGTTCTGTCCTTCTCCTAGATGTTTGGGGACCATTGAGGCATCATAACTAAGGTTCAGGGGACAACTTCTTAGATTCGACGGTCACGTATCTCTTCATAATAAATTAATATCATTTAATAACTTACAGATGTAAAATTCTCAAAAGATAAAGCCTTTTTTTTTGTAGGTAGACACCTCTGAGCCAAATGGAGGGGGTTAATTTTTCTTTTATATATTTTTTTTTCTTTTTGCTGGCGGAAGCAAAGTTTCCATACTCTTATCTAGAGAAGTCCAGATGTTTAAAACTGATGTCAAAGTACAGAAGAGAAAATGTTCAAGGATTTTGGCACTGATGGGGTCCATGTTTAACCTCTTGTATGACATTGCCGAGCTGTTGAGTAAAGGGAATTATTTGTAACAAGTTTGGTTATTGTCTTACAAGTGTTTACTTCCTTTATGAGCCTTAAATTTCTTTTTTCGAACATCTCCGCTGTTCAGGTCTCTTTTACTTGCTATATTTGACTTTCTGTACAGATTCTGATTTATAATGTGTCCTTGAATGTTTTGTTTTACAGGGGATTTTCCAACTTGCAGCGGAAGATGGCTATTCCTGCGTTATTAGGGTGCGACAGATATTGGGGTAGGTTACAAAGAGTTCAGTAGTGCACAGCACATGTTATGAAATGACTTGTGGGTTTTTTAGCGTACATCTGTGTCGGATGTCATATCTGGCAATTCTACATTGTATGTAATATTATTATAAAGAAATGACTAGTAATATGTCTGATACTCCCATATAGAGAGAGTATAACTGTTTGGACCCTATACATTACACCTACAGAAGAATCTGTGACCTTCATTGTGAAACCAAAGGCATTATGATGGCGGTACTCCGTCATCGCAGCTATAACAGCTTCCCAACTTACGGAAAGCTTTTCTACAAGATCTTGGAGATATCTGTGGGAATTTTTGCAGAAGAACATATGTAAGGTCAAACACTGATGTTGTAGGAGAGACCAGGATCACAATCTCTGTTCTAGTTCATCCCAAAGGTGTTGGATGGGGCTGACGTCCAGGCTCTAGGTGGTCATTCATGTTCTTCCATCAAACTCCTCCAACCATGTCTGTATGAATCTTGGGCGCTGGGCACAGTCATGAGGAACAAAAAAGTTGGAAGCTGCAATTGTTCAAAATGTCTTGTTTACTGATCTATTCAGATGTCAGGCAGGTAATATTCTCCTGGCATTCACCAAACCCAGACTCGTTCATTAGACGCCAGATAGAGAAGTGTGATCCATCAGTGCACAAACATATTTCCTCCAGAGGCCAGTGGTGGCAGCTTTACACTGCTCAAACCAACACGCGGCATCAGGGGCGGACACAGACAGCTTGGGGCCCCTGTGCAGGAAATGTGTCTGGGCCCCCCTCCTTTTAAGGTGACAAAGCTATATATATATGTATGTATGTATGTATGTATGTATATATATATATATATATATATATATATATATATATATATATATATATATATATAGACACACACACATACATGTATATATTACATAGTCTCCTTTATTATGTATGTTGCTGTCCCTTACATATTGGATTTTATAGAGCCCTGTTTTTTATTACATACCGTCCTGTCTTGTTAGCTGTATAATGCAATGATGGCTGATGGAGCATGGGAAAGCATCTTTTCTAAAGGAGGAGCTGATGGACTGGTAGTCTGGTGTTATGATCCGGTGGTAGGATCACCAAACTGACCTGATAGGTAAACCTGAATAGTAGGACAAGCTCCGGGGATGTGGGAACTAGACCGACCGCAATCCTGATCCTATCCACACACACTAAAGGCAGCCGTGGAGCGTTACCTAAAAACCTAGACGCCTCTTCACAGCCTGAGAAACTAGCTACCCCTAGAGAGAAAGCAAAGCCTCACTTGCCTCAGAGAAATAACCCCAAAGTTTAGACAGCCCCCCACAAATAATAACGGTGAGTTAAGGGGAAAATACAAACGTAGGAATGAAAAACAGGTTTAAGCAAATGAGGCCCGCTAAGACTAAATAGACAGAAGATAGCAGGGATCTGTGCGGTCGGTACAAAAACTATCAAAAACTATCCACGCAGAAAGTACAAGAACCCCCACACCGACTCACGATGTGAGGGGCGCACTCTGCTCCCCAGAGCTACCAGCAAGCGAAAAATCACATATAAGCAAGCTGGACTGAACACATCATATACTGAGAAACATATTCAAGGAAACAATGAGCAAAAAGAACTAGCAAGACTTAGCTTCTCAGAAATAGACAGGTCACCAGGAAAATCCTGGAGAGGTCAGAACCAGTACTGAATACAACGACAGCAGGCAACAAGTAAAGGTCCAGGTGGAGTTAAATAGAAACCAGCATAGCAGGAAATGAGGCAGCTGAGCCCAGCTCCAGACCCGCAGTATTGCTAAAGGCCACCAGAGGGAGCCCAGACGGAATTCACAACAGTACCCCCCCCTTGAGGAGGGGTCACCGAACCCTCACCAGAGCCCCCAGGCCGATCAGGACGAGCCGAATGAAAGGCACGAACCAAATCGGCCGCATGGACATCAGAGGCAACAATCCAGGAATTATCCTCCTGACCATAGCCCTTCCATTTAACTAAATACTGAAGCTTCCGTCTCGAAACACGAGAATCCAAGATCTTCTCCACCACATACTCTAATTCTCCCTCGACCAAGACCGGAGCAGGAGGGTCAACAGAAGGAACCACAGGCACCACATATCTCCACAACAATGACCTATGGAACACATTGTGAATGGCAAATGATGCTGGGAGGTCCAAACGAAATGACACAGGGTTGAGGATTTCCAAAATCTTATAAGGACCGATGAAACGAGGCTTGAACTTAGTAGAGGAAACCTTCATCGGAACATAACGAGAAGACAACCATACCAAATCCCCCACACGAAGTCGGGGACCCACACAGCGACGGCGGTTAGCAAAGCGCTGAGCCTTCTCTTGTGACAACGTCAAATTGTCCACCACGTGGTTCCAAATCTGCTGCAACCTATCCACCACAGAATCCACCCCAGGACAGTCAGAAGGCTCAACCTGACCTGAGGAAAAACGAGGATGAAAACCAGAATTGCAATAAAAAGGCGAAACCAAAGTAGCAGAACTAGCCCGATTATTTAGGGCGAACTCAGCCAATGGCAAAAATGTCACCCAATCATCCTGATCCGCAGAAACAAAACATCTCAGATAAGTCTCCAAGGTCTGATTAGTTCGTTCGGTTTGGCCATTCGTCTGAGGACGGAAGGCCGATGAAAAAGATAATTCAATGCCCATCTTAGCACAAAAGGACCGCCAAAATCTGGACACAAACTGGGATCCTCTGTCAGACACAATATTCTCAGGAATACCATGCAAACGAACCACATTCTGAAAAAACAGTGGAACCAAATCGGAGGAGGAAGGCAGCTTAGGCAAGGGCTCCAAATGGACCATTTTAGAAAAACGATCACAAACCACCCAGATAACAGACATCTTCTGAGAGACTGGAAGATCCGAAATAAAATCCATGGAAATATGCGTCCAGGCCCTCTTCGGGACAGGTAAAGGCAAAAGCAATCCACTGGCACGAGAACAGCAAGGCTTGGCCCGAGCACAAATCCCACAGGACTGCACAAAGGAACGCACATCCCGCGACAAGGAAGGCCACCAAAAGGACCTAGCCACCAAATCCCTGGTACCAAAAATCCCAGGATGACCCGCCAACACCGAAGAATGAACCTCGGAAATGACTACTGGTCCATCTATCCGGGACAAACAGTCTCTCCGGTGGACAACGGTCAGGTCTATTGGCCTGAAATTCCTGCAGTACCCGTCGTAAATCAGGGGAGATGGCAGACAAAATCACCCCCTCTCTGAGGACACCAGCCGGTTCAGAAACTCCCGGAGAGTCAGGCACAAAGCTCCTAGAAAGAGCATCAGCCTTCACGTTCTTCGAACCCGGAAGGTATGAAACCACGAAATGAAACGGGAGAAAAACAGCGACCATCGAGCCCGTCTAGGATTTAGCCATTTAGCAGACTCGAGATAAGTCAAATTCTTGTGATCCATCGAGACCACCACACGATGTTTGGCTCCCTCAAGCCAATGTCGCCACTCCTCAAATGCCCATTTCATTGCCAACAACTCCCGATTACCAACATCATAATTCCGCTCGGCAGGCGAAAACTTTCTTGAAAAGAAAGCACATGGCCTCATCACAGAGCCATCAGAGCTTCTCTGTGACAAGACAGCCCCAGCTCCAATCTCAGAAGCATCAACCTCGACCTGGAAGGGCAGAGAGACATCCGGCTGACGCAAGACAGGAGCCGAAGAGAACCGACGTTTGAGCTCCTGAAAGGCCTCCACGGCCGCAGGAGACCAATTCGTCACATCAGAACCCTTCTTGGTCAAATCCGTCAAAGGCTTAACCACACTGGAAAAATTAGTGATGAAGCGACGGTAAAAATTAGCAAAACCCAAGAACTTCTGAAGACTCTTTACCGATGTAGGTTGAGTCCAGTCATAAATAGCCTGGACCTTGACTGGATCCATCTCAATGGTAGAAGGAGAAAAAATAAAGCCCAAAAAGGAATCCTTCTGGACTCCGAAGAGACATTTAGAGCCCTTCACAAACAAGGCATTGGCTCGCAGGACCTGAAATACCATCCTGACCTGCTTCACATGAGATTCCCAATCATCAGAAAAGACCAAAATATCATCCAGGTACACAATCATAAACCTATCCAGATATTCTCAGAAGATGTCGTGCATGAAGGACTGGAACACAGAAGGGGCATTAGAAAGCCCAAAAGGCATCACCAAGTACTCAAAATGGCCTTCGGGCGTATTGAATGCTGTTTTCCATTCATTGCCCTGCTTTATACGCACAAGATTATACGCTCCACGAAGATTTATCTTGGTGAACCAACTGGCCCCCCTAATCCGAGCAAACAGATCGGACAACAGTGGCAAAGGATACTGAAATTTGACCGTGATGTTATTTAGAAGGCGATAATCTATACAGGGTCTCAGAGAACAATCCTTCTTGGCCACAAAAAAGAACCCTGCACCCAAAGGGGACGAGGACGGGCGAATATGCCCCTTCTCCAAAGACTCCTTGATATAACTCCGCATAGCGGCATGTTCTGGTACAGACAAATTAAAAAGTCGTCCCTTAGGAAACTTACTACCAGGAATCAAATTTATGGCGCAATCACAATCCCTATGAGGAGGTAGGGCACTGGACTTGGGCTCATCAAATACATCCTGGTAGTCCGACAAAAATTCAGGGACTTCAGAAGGAGTAGAAGAAGCAATAGACACCAAAGGAGCATCGCCATGAATCCCCTGGCAACCCCAACTTGACACAGACATTGCTTTCCAATCCAGGACTGGATTATGAGCCTGCAGCCATGGCAGACCTAACACGACAACATCATGCAAATTATGTAACACAAGAAAGCGAATCACCTCCTGATGTGCAGGAGTCATGCACATGGTCTCTTGAGCCAAGTACTGAGGTTTATTCTTGGCCAATGGCGTGGCATCAATTCCCTTTAGTGGAATAGAGAATTGCAAAGGCTCCAAGATAAAACCACAGCGCCTGGCAAAAGACAAATCCATCAAATTCAGGGCAGCACCTGAACCCACAAAAGCCATAACTGAGTAGGATGACAGAGAGCAAATCAAAGTAACAGACAAAATGAATTTAGGCTGTACAGTACCAATGGTGACAGACTTAGCGAAATTTTTTATGCGCTTAGAACAATCTGAGATAACATGAGCAGAATCACCACAGTAAAAGCACAACCCATTCTGACATCTGTGATTTTGCCGTTCAATTCTGGTCAGAATCCTGTCACATTGCATAGACTCAGGCTTCTGCTCAGAAAATACCGCCAGATGGTGCACTGGTTTGCGCTCCCGTAAGCGCCGATCAATCTGAATGGCCAAAGACATTGACTCATTCAGACCCGCAGGCGTGGGGAACCCCACCATAACATCCTTAATGGCTTCAGAAAGACCCTTTCTGAAAATCGCTGCCAGGGCACACTCATTCCTTTGAGTGAGCACAGACCATTTCCTAAATTTCTGACAGAAAACCTCTGCTTCATCCTGACCCTGGGAGAGAGCCAGCAAAACCTTTTCTGCTTGGTCTACCAGATTAGGTTCCTCATAAAGCACTCCAAGCGCCAGAAAAAACGCATCCACATTTTGCAATGCAGGATCTCCCGACGCCAGAGAGAATGCCCAATCTTGAGGGTCACCACACAACAAAGAAATAATAATTTTAACTTGCTGAACCGGATCACCAGAGGAACGAGGTCTCAAAGAAAGGAATAATTTGCAATTATTTTTAAAGTTCAAAAACCTAGATCTGTCTCCGGAGAACAGCTCAGGAATAGGTATCTTAGGCTCTGACATAGGACTGCGGACTACATAATCCTGAATGCCTTGTACCCTAGCAGTGAGATGATCCACACTAGAAGACAGACTCTGAAGGTCCATAGCTGCAGCTGAATTCTGAACCACCCAGAGATTAAGGAGAGGAGAAAGGCTAGAAACACTGCAGGGGAAAAAAAAAATGAACTCAGGATTTCTCTTATCCCTCTTATGCGATGCATTAACTCTTTACCGGCCTGCTGTACTGTTATGATCCGGTGGTAGGATCACCAAACTGACCTGATAGGTAAACCTGAATAGTAGGACAAGCTCCGAGGATGTGGGAACTAGACCGACCGCAATCCTGATCCTATCCACACACACTAAAGGCAGCCGTGGAGCGTTACCTAAAAACCTAGACGCCTCTTCACAGCCTGAGAAACTAGCTACCCCAAGAGAGAAAGCAAAGCCTCACTTGCCTCAGAGAAATAACCCCAAAGTTTAGACAGCCCCCCACAAATAATAATGGTGAGTTAAGGGGAAAATACAAACGTAGGAATGAAAAACAGGTTTAAGCAAATGAGGCCCGCTAAGACTAAATAGACAGAAGATAGCAGGGATCTGTGCAGTCGGTACAAAAACTATCAAAAACTATCCACGCAGAAAGTACAAGAACCCCCACACCGACTCACGATGTGAGGGGCGCACTCTGCTCCCCAGAGCTACCAGCAAGCGAAAAATCACATATAAGCAAGCTGGACTGAACACATCATATACTGAGAAACATATTCAAGGAAACAATGAGCAAAAAGAACTAGCAAGACTTAGCTTCTCAGAAATAGACAGGTCACCAGGAAAATCCAGGAGAGGTCAGAACCAGTACTGAATACAACGACAGCAGGCAACAAGTAAAGGTCCAGGTGGAGTTAAATAGGAACCAGCATAGCAGGAAATGAGGCAGCTGAGCCCAGCTCCAGACCCGCAGTATCGCTAAAGGCCACCAGAGGGAGCCCAGACGGAATTCACAACAGTCTGGTCACCGCCTCCTCCATCTGTAGTCACTTTATATCTAACAAGAGAGAGGACTATGTAATAAAAGAAGGCGCTGTGAATAACAAAATTAACAAGAATACTCTTTGTAAGAGACAGCTCTGCACATAACAGCAGAGGAAGCTATATAATAAGGGACGGCACCATATATAACTAGAGAGGATGATATGTAATAAGGGACAGAGTTATACATAACAAAAGAGGAAACTATGTAACTAAGGATGGTGTTATACATAATAAGTGAGTACACTATACACTAAGGGACTGTGCTATACATACTGTAAGTGAGTACACTTTATACTAAGGGACTGCGTTAGACATAATAATCGATAATAACGTCTTCCTCCAAATCCCCCTGTTCCTAAATCCATTATAAATACCCCTTCTTCTCATCCCAATCCCCCACACCCTCATTGTCCTCCTCCCCCACATCCCATTATTGCCCTCTCCCCCACCTCCATGATAGGCCTCTTCACCACCTCCATCATTGACTCCTACCCACCACCCCATCATTGTCCTTTCCACTGCCACCATCATTGCCTTCTCCCCCACCACCCTATCATTACACATTCCACCACCTCCATCATTTCCTCCTCCTCCACCATCCCCATTATTGCCCTTTCCACCACCACCATCATTGTCTTTTCCCCCAGCACCCCATCATTGCCATTACACCACCTCCATAATTTCCTCCTCCCCACCACCCCCATTGCCCTCTCTCTCAACCCAATCATTGCCTTCTGCCCCATCACCCTCATCCTTGCCCTCCCCTCTACCTACACACACACACACACAGCACCATTCACCTCCCTACATACACACACACCTCACCATTCACCTCTCTGCACACTCACACCGCACCATTCACTTCTCTGCACACACACACACACACACCACACCATTCACCTCTCTGCACACACACACACACACACCACACCATTCACCTCTCTGCACACACACACACACCACACCATTCACCTCTCTGTATACACACACAGCATCATTCACCTCTCTGTATACACACACAGCACCATTCACCTCTCTGCACACTCACACCACACCATTCACTTCTCTGCACACACACACACACACACACACACACACAGCACCATTCACCTCTCTGCACACACACATACCACACCATTCACCTCTCTGCACACACACACACACCGCACCAGTCACCTCTCTGTATACACACACAGCACCATTCACCTCTCTGCACACACACACACACCACACCATTCACCTCTCTGCACACACACACACACACACCACACCATTCACCTCTCTGCACACACACACACATACCCCCCTCATCTCACCTCTGCGCACGGTATCCTAAAGCCGCACTATCATCACCGGAAGCTTCCTGTCTTGCACAGCCGTGGCACTGGAAGATGATGTCATTCAGCTGCTGTATGAGACAGGAAGCATGGGCAGGAAGCAGAATGGATCCCTGCAGCTCCACTCCACTGCCATTTTCTCTTGCAGGCAGCGGAGCTGCAGGGATTGCTCCCTGCCCGCCGCACATGAGGGCAATCTGGCCAGGGGCCCCCAGAGCCTCAGGGCTGGATAAACTGGCCAAATTTCCCTCATTAATAGCCACCCTGCAGGGCCCCCAGAGCCTCCAGTCCCCGGGGCAGCCGCACCGGTTGAACCGGTGGTATGTCCGCCCATGCTCGGCATTGTGCCTCGCATGTACCTGCTCAGCCATGAAGGAAGGGAGGCTATAGTATGTCTCTTTCCTTCTGTTTCCATGGAGAAGAGATGAGCTGTGTGACTGCCCAAGTTATTTTCACCCTATTGTTTGCCAAAGAGTCCTATACATTGCCCATAGGGTGACGGTAGAGGGATGATTTGAATTGTGGCTCCTTGTTTTTGGTAGCCATCCTAATGAGCTGGACACGTTTTTATTTCATAAAGACTTCAATGTGCTATATATCATGTAGTCTGACACTAGGGTATAGTACATACATAGGATGCAAATTCTAACCACACTCCTAATCCTAATAATGCTTGGTGTTACTTAGCTGTGGGCATTAAGGGCAAAAATTAATAATAAAATAGAGGCGTTCTGTATACTTCTATGTCTGGGTCAAGAGGGCTGGGTTTAAACTGCCTATTCTTGTATACACAGTAAGCCGGGCCATTTTGTTGGAGGGAATCAAATAAATCACTAATGGTTCTAATTTACTCAACCAAAACAGTTTGCAGAATAACCACGTAATTCCATGTAGGAAGTCTACCAAACTAAAAAAGAGTGTGTTTCCTCGCAGTCTAAAGTACTCACCCACAGTGGGATGTCCCAATGTGTAACAAGACCTTTGCCTAGAGTTCCTATTGGAGGTTACCTTGTATCCTCCACCCCCGCGATACCACGTTATCCTTTGCGGTACTTATATATTTCGCTAAAACTTATTAGAAAAAAAATGTTTACGTCTTCCTACTTTTTATCTTCCTTTTAATTTTTTTATATTGTTTTGAGCTGTAGAAATCTAGGTGCAAGCCAATGTATAGACTGCACATAAAATCCCCCCTAAAAGTAGACAGTCAACGTCTGCGCTCCTGAGAAAGCTAGCTGACTACAATATATATCTGCAATGGTCACAACCGACAACAGATGATAAATTACCCTTTTCATTCTTTTTACACCAGAAAACTTGTGTATAAAATTCACAAATTTTTCACATTCTATGACTTTTGCATCACTTTTCCACAGTGGGGCTTAGGAAGAGGAGTCCTGGCTATTTGCAGCCCTGCAACTTCACTATAGTTTATGCCACAAAACTTGGAAGAAATATACTCAGGCCAACAGCTGCAGTACAACTCTTATTCTGGTGCAAAATAAAAAACTTTGAAAGATGGTTATTTTGTTAAGGAATTTGCTATAATTAAAAAATTTGGTGCACCCAACTGCTGACTGGCTTTTCTTTAAGACTGTCATTAGAAACGCCAGTATTCGATGAAGAGGTCCCAATTAGTGATGAGCGAACATGCTTGGATAACGTCTTATCCGAACATGCTCAGGTGTTATCCAAGCATCTCCGCGTGCTCATGTATTAAGTTTGAGTCCCTGCAGCTGTATGATTGGGTTGCCTATTTGTTAGGGAATCCCCAGGTGTTGAGCCTGTTTAACAACCGCAAATCATTCAACCACAGGGATTCGAACATAATATACGAGCACACCCAAGATGCCTAGATAACACCCGAGCATTATCCAAGCACATTCACCCATCACTAGTCCCTATATGTTTCTTTTTTCCTATATGATGGCTGCAGAGCATCATTGTGTGTCTAATATATCATGTAAAGCTGTAAAACAAGTCAAAGTACAAGTGATAAATGTCTTCTCGTTACATTGTAGGGCTGATTCTAATATACGTGGAATGGAGTGGCAGGGTGAATGTGTGAGTTTATAGCCTGGTAGTCCTTTCCCAATTGGAAAATGGCACAGGAAAAATTGCAGATGGGGTGTCGTTTGAGTTCTTCTTCCTGGGTCAACAGGTTCACAACCCTTAAGGCTACAGTTGCTTGGATAAAACGTAGTGGTTTCTCTAATAATCAGGCAATATGTTTGGAGGTTAGAATTACAACTCTGTCAGAATGATCAGAGTCTCCAGTGGTGTTAAAATTGTTCTCCCTCTTTCGTAGCTTGCACCCTCACGGCAGTGTAATATAGCCACTCGCATATGAGACACAGCACGTGGTATAGACACTGCATCATGTGTAGCAGCAACATAAATATACCAACCCAGCCAAGGTCTGCATATGGTTCTTTTGCATGCTCCATTGAAACCATTTTTTGAAACCCATGTTCTACCAAAAAGGGGGACCAACGATCAGACATTTATCACCAATCCAAAGAGTAGATGTTATATAGCATGCTGTCCAGTCCTTAAAAGAATTGTCTGGGCATTATGATATTGATGACCTATCCTCACAATAGAATAGAGGAATAGTGTGGTGACCGATAACAGACGATTGGTAGGAGTGCAGAGTTCAGACTTCCACCGTTCTGATATTCCTGACCCATGTGCCCGGATGACTCATTTAACTTCTAGTTTTAGCATTGAAGTCATGCAGGTTGAGGACATTTTCAGGTATGTGAGGTTTTTTTAGGTTTAATGTCCGTTTAAAAAAACATGAAAACCACACTTGCCCACACAGCCTCCATTATTACACCTGCACCGTGGATGTCACTTCGTGCCTTACAGCCACCACATGGTTATATGTTATGATCTGGTTGCCTAGGAGCAGCATGGACGAGCTCTGGAGTAGGTGGCCTCTATACTGACCGCAAACCCTGAACTTAACACCGCAACTAGAAGTAGCCGTGGGATGTTCCTGTCACTCCCTAGACACCTCGTCACAGCCGGAGGACTAATTACCCCTAAAGAAAGAAACAGGAAAACTATCTTGCCTCAGAGAAAATTCCCAAAGGACAGACGGCCCCCCACAAATATTGACTGTGAGAGGAGAGGGAAATTACAAACGCAGACTGAAAACAGAATTTAGCAAAGGAGGCCACGCTACCTAGAAAGAAAAGACAGGGCAGAGTACTATGCGGTCAGTATTTAAATACTACAAAAATCCACCACAGAGAATACAAAAATCTCCACACCTAACTAAAGGCATGGAGGGTAACTCTGCAACTCCAGAGCTTCCAGCTTGGCCGAATAAATCCTTACACAGACAGAGCTGGACAAGAAAAAACATAGCAATTCACTGAACTATAAAGTCCACCGCATGTGGACTGCAAAAACAAAGCCAGGACTTATCTTTGATGATTTGGACAATCCAGCAGGAGAAACCAAGCAGAGATGTGAATTCCCCAGAAAACAAAGGACAACTGGCACTCACCAAAGGGTGAGGCCAGACTAAATAGCCCCGTCCAAAGTGGTCGCACCTGATGACTGCTGTGAAGGACAAACAGCAGCACTACCACTTATAACCACAGGAGGGAGCCCAAGAGCAGAACCCACAACAGAATTCACAACAGTACCCCCCTTGAGGAGGGGTCACCGAACCCTCACCAGAGCCCCCAGGCCGATCAGGACGAGCCAAATGGAAGGCACGAACCAAATCGCCAGCATGAACATCGGAGGCAACAACCCAAGAATTATCCTCCTGGCCATAACCCTTCCACTTGACAAGATACTGAAGCCTCCATCTTGAAAAACGAGAATCCAAGATCTTCTCCACAACATACTCCAACTCCCCATCAATCAACACCGGGGCAGGAGGATGAACAGAGGGAACCACGGGCACCACATATTTCCGCAACAAAGATCTATGAAAAACATTATGGATGGAAAAAGAGGCTTGAAGGGCCAAATGAAAAGACACTGGATTGATAATCTCAGAAATCCTATAAGGACCAATAAACCGAGGTTTGAACTTCGGGGAAGAAACCTTCATAGGAACATGACGGGAAGACAACCAGACCAAATCCCCAACCCGAAGCCGGGAACCCACACGCCGACGACGGTTGGCAAAACGCTGAGCCTCCTCCTGAGACAACACCAAATTGTCCACAACATGAGCCCAAATTTGCTGCAACCTGTCAACCACAGAGTCCACCCCAGGACAATCAGAAGACTCAACCTGCCCTGAAGAAAAACGAGGATGAAACCCAGAATTACAAAAGAAGGGTGAAACCAAGGTAGCAGAACTAGCCCGATTATTAAGGGCAAACTTGGCCAATGGCAAGAAAGCCACCCAATCATCCTGATCAGCAGACACAAAGCATCTTAAATAAGTCTCCAAAGTGGGGTTAGTTCGCTCGGTTTGACCGTTTGTCTGAGGATGAAATGCGGAAGAAAAAGACAAATCAATGCCCAGCTTAGCACAAAAGGACCGCCAAAACCTAGAAACAAACTGGGAACCTCTATCGGACACAATATTCTCCGGAATGCCATGCAAACGAACCACATGCTGAAAAAACAACGGAACCAACTCAGAAGAGGAAGGCAATTTAGGCAAAGGTACCAAATGAATCATCTTAGAAAACCAGTCACAGACCACCCAGATAACCGACATCCTCTGGGAAACAGGAAGATCCGAAATAAAATCCATAGAAATATGCGTCCAAGGCCTCTCAGGGACCGGCAAAGGCAAAAGCAACCCAATGACGCGGGAGCAGCAAGGTTTAGCCCATGCACAAGTCCCACAGGACTGCACAAAAGAACGCACATCCCGTGACAAAGAAGGCCACCAAAAGGAACTACTAACCAAATCTCTGGTACCAAAAATCCCAGGATGGCCAGCCAACACAGAACAGTGAACCTCAGAAATCACTTTACTAGTCCATCTGTCAGGAACAAACAGTTTCCCCGCTGGACAGTGATCAGGTTTATCAGCCTGAAACTCCTGTAGAGACCGTCGCAAATCAGGGGAGATAGCGGAAAGAATCACCCCCTCCTTCAGAATACCAACCGGCTCAAGAACCCCAGGGGAATCAAGCAAAAAACTCCTAGAGAGGGCATCAGCCTTAACATTCTTAGAACCCGGAAGATACGAGACAACAAAATGAAAACGAGAGAAAAACAGGGACCATCGAGCCTGTCTAGGATTCAGCCGTTTGGCAGACTCGAGGTAAATAAGATTCTTATGATCGGTCAAGACCACAATACGGTGCTTGGCCCCCTCAAGCCAATGTCGCCACTCCTCAAATGCCCACTTCATAGCCAACAACTCACGATTACCGACATCATAATTGCGTTCCGCAGGCGAGAACTTCCGAGAGAAGAAGGCACACGATTTCATCGAGGAACCATCAGAATTCCTCTGAGACAAAACGGCCCCTGCCCCAATTTCAGAAGCGTCAACCTCAACCTGAAAAGGAAGAGAAACATCTAGCCGACGCACACACAGGGGCAGAAGTAAATCGGCGCTTAAGCTCCTGAAAGGCAGAAACAGCCTCAGAGGACCAATTCGTTACATCAGCGCCCTTCCTCGTCAAATCGGTCAGGGGTTTAACCACACTAGAGAAGTTGGCAATGAAACGGCGATAAAAATTAGCAAAGCCCAAAAATTTCTGAAGGCTCTTCACAGATGTGGGCTGGATTCAATCATGAATGGCCTGAACCTTAACCGGATCCATTTCTATAGTTGATGGAGAAAAAATGAAGCCCAAAAAAGAAACCTTCTGTACTCCAAAGAGGCACTTAGACCCCTTCACAAACAAGGCATTATCATGAAAGACCTGAAATACCATCCTGACTTGTTTCACATGAGACTCCCAATCATCTGAAAAAATCAAAATATCATCCAAATATACAATCATGAATTTATCAAGATAATTCCGAAAAATATCATGCATGAAGGACTGAAACACAGATGGGGCATTAGAGAGTCCAAATGGCATCACAAGATATTCAAAATGGCCCTCGGGCGTATTAAACGCAGTTTTCCATTCGTCACCCTGCTTAATACGAACAAGATTATATGCCCCTCGAAGGTCAATCTTAGTAAACCAACTAGCCCCCTTAATCCTGGCAAACAAATCAGAAAGCAAAGGCAAAGGGTATTGGAATTTGACCGTGATCTTATTCAAGAGGCGATAATCAATACAGGGTCTCAAGGAGCCATCCTTCTTGGCAACAAAAAAAAAACCTGCTCCCAATGGAGAAGAAGATGGCTGAATATGTCCCTTCTCCAAAGACTCCTTAACATAACTCCGCATGGCGGCATGTTCAGGCACAGACAGGTTGAAAAGTCGGCCCTTAGGGAACTTACAGCCTGGAATCAAGTCAATAGCACAATCACAGTCCCTATGCGGTGGAAGGGAACTGGACTTGGGCTCATTGAAAACATCCTGGAAATCTGACAGAAACTCAGGAATTTCAGAAGAGGGGGAGGAGGAAATTGACATCAGAGGAACGTCATCATGAACCCCCTGACAACCCCAACTAGTCACAGACATAGATTTCCAATCCAACACCGGATTATGTACCTGTAACCATGGAAACCCCAGCACAATAGCATCATGCAAATTATGCAACACCAGGAAACGACAATCTTCCTGATGGGTTGGCGCCATGCACATGGTTAACTGTGTCCAAAACTGAGGTTTATTTTTAGCCAATGGAGTAGCATCAATGCCCCTCAAAGGGATAGGACTCTGCAAAGGCTGCAAGGGGAAACCACAATGCCTGGCAAATTCTAAGTCCATTAAATTTAAAGCAGCGCCTGAATCTACAAATGCCATGACAGAAAGTGACGATAATGAGCAGATCAGGGTCACAGATAACAGAAATTTAGGTTGTACAGTACTGATGGTAACGGAATTAGCGATTCTCTTGGCACGCTTAGGGCAATCAGAAATAACATGAGCAGAATCGCCGCAGTAAAAGCACAACCTATTCTGACGTCTGAATCCTTGGCATTCAGCTCGAGACACAATCCTATCACACTGCATTGGCTCAGGACTCCGCTCGGAAGACAACGCCACAGTGTGCACAACTCTGCGCTCACGCAAGCGCCGATCAATTTGAATGGCCAGAGACATAGAATCACTCAGACCTGCAGGCGTGGGGAACCCCACCATAACATCTTTAACAGATTCAGAAAGACCCTTTCTTAAAATTGCCGCCAAAGCATCCTTATTCCATTTAGTAAGCACAGACCATTTTCTAAATTTCTGGCAATACGATTCTGCTGCTTCTTGACCCTGACACAGGGCCAACAAGGTTTTCTCAGCATGATCCACAGAATTAGGTTCATCATACAATAACCCAAGCGCCTGAAAAAAGGTGTCTACATTAAGCAAGGCCGGATTCCCAGATTCCAGGGAAAATGCCCAATCCTGAGGGTCACCACGCAACAGAGATATGACAATTTTTACCTGCTGGATGGGATCACCAGAGGAACGGGGTTTCAGAGCAAAAAACAGTTTACAATTATTTTTAAAGCTCAGAAATTTGGACCTGTCCCCAAAAAACAGATCAGGGGTAGGAATTCTAGGCTCCAAAACAGGAGTCTGCATGATATAATCAGAAATACCCTGCACTCTAGCAGCAAGTTGATCCACACGAGAAGCAAGTCCCTGAACATCCATATCAGCGCTTAACTCTTGAGCCACCCAGAGGTAAAGAGGGAAAAAATAAAACCACAGAGTACAGAAAAAAAAATGGCTCAGCACTTTCTTTCCCTTCTTTTGAGAGGCGGTTAACTCATTGTTGGCCAGTTGTACTGTTATGATCTGGTGGCCTAGGAGCAGCATGGACGAGCTCTGGAGTAGGTGGCCTCTATACTGACCGCAGACCCTGAACTTAACACCGCAACTAGAAGTAGCCGTGGGATGTTCCTGTCACTCCCTAGACACCTCGTCACAGCCGGAGGACTAATTACCCCTAAAGAAAGAAACAGGAAAACTATCTTGCCTCAGAGAAAATTCCCAAAGGACAGACAGCCCCCCACAAATATTGACTGTGAGAGGAGAGGGAAATTACAAACGCAGACTGAAAACAGAATTTAGCAAAGGAGGCCACGCTACCTAGAAAGAAAAGACAGGGCAGAGTACTATGCGGTCAGTATTTAAATACTACAAAAATCCACCACAGAGAATACAAAAATCTCCACACCTAACTAAAGGCATGGAGGGTAACTCTGCAACTCCAAAGCTTCCAGCTTGGCTAAATAAATCCTTACACAGACAGAGCTGGACAAGAAAAAACATAGCAATTCACTGAACTATAAAGTCCACCGCATGTGGACTGCAAAAACAAAGCCAGGACTTATCTTTGATGATTTGGACAATCCAGCAGGAGAAACCAAGCAGAGATGTGAATTCCCCAGAAAACAATGGACAACTGGCACTCACCAAAGGGTGAGGCCAGACTAAATAGCCCCGTCCAAAGTTGTCGCACCTGATGACTGCTGTGAAGGACAAACAGCAGCACTACCACTTATAACCACAGGAGGGAGCCCAAGAGCAGAACCCACAACAGAATTCACAACAGTTATAGCAGTATAATAACTACCATAATATGACATGGATTTTGGTATAGAATATATATCAGTGTCAGAGAAACCAGAGCGAGAATATATAATAAGAAGCAGTGAAATCCTTGAAGAGCCCTTGCAGGATGTGACATTAATGAGGAGAGACTGCCATTTGCTGACCAGGCGATATCAAGCAGAACTAAATTGTGCTGAAAGATTTACAGGGGTAGTGACTTCGTGTGCAGGACGTGATCAAGTGACTCACAAGAAGGACTACCTTGATATAAAAGCTCTGCATGCCAAACCGCAGGCAGATTAGCTCCAAAGAAGAGAGTGAAACAAGCACGCTCCAGGGATGTCGCTGAGGCCAGCATAACAGGCCTCAGTGGAAAGTCTACAACATCAAGGTATTGATCATCACCTGACAAAGCCCAGATTCTGCACAGGAGGACTCAGAGTTCCACCTGCACTAGTCGGGACCAGGATTCATGCCCCATGCCAGTAAAGCCCAAGAGACCTGATGTCGCCCGTCAAGAGCCGAGGACTAGTCCACTCTGTTCAAATACTAAGAGAGTTCTGTTGACAGTCAAGCCGAGAAGATCCATGAGGAGACCAACATGCGGGACATACCTGTGACTGTGGAAGGACAGTGCATGTGAGAAGGGCACTCACTTTCAGCTATCATCTACGGTACTGGGGTCGGAACGTATTAGGGTCTCAGGTCAGGATGGGCCCGGTTGGTGCATGGGAGGCTCAACTGGATTTGATAGACTACGTCAGGAGACTTGCGGCCTAGCTGGAAAACCCAGTGAGGTGGAGGCTCCTACAACTATGCACACCCACTTTGTACAAGGAACATTAATGTTAGATAGAGAAAGACTTCCTTTGCTTTTCCAAGTTTATCTTTGTTTGAATATTGTTCAGGGTTACTTTTAAATGACTGTATAGAAATAGAGCGATAATCATCCCTGACTGTTTCCGCCTCGCACCTCTGTGTGTTGCATCTGTACACCTGCATTACAAATATATATGTGATTCGTATGGAAATACTTCATTTAGCTGAGCTGTAGTTTTTGGCAAAGGCCACTAAACATCGACCAGAGCTGTGCTGTTCTGTACACTGGTCACATATGGATGCCTCTGAAGCTAATGACAGCAGATCAGTGAGGGTGTTGGGTCCCTCTTCCCCATCGATCTGATATTAATGTCCTATCCATTAAACTTCTAAAGCAACAGTATACATTAGATGGCTCTACACCAAATAATGTTTCGGCTGAGTCCCAAACACAGAAGCTGTTGTTCGGCCAGGTACTGATGTGTTCTTTATGGGATCGCAGCTAATATACATACATGTCTGGCAGTAATTTATATTCGGTAGAGCAAAGCAATCGACAGTTCACACACCATCAACACTGGAGCGTGTGCAGCGCTAATCACATCTCCCCCTTGGCCATTGGACACAGTGATGTTTGAAAAAGACCTGGGATGGGTCAAAACGTAACACTATTTGTCGTTTTCTTTCCTCCTTCCCAGCACTATTGTGAATACTGCTCAATTGACATTACCACCAACAATCAGTTGACTGGCACCCCCATTACACGTTAGAGTGTTGTCCCAATCTGTTTAAGAGCCGTGAGCACGTCCGACATTTGTCTAATGTGTGTTTGTGGGCTCACCGATTCTTCTATGTCGTAGATTGGATGTCAGTGAAACTTCTAAGAAGAAACTTGACAATAGTGGCTTGTATAGAATATAAACTCTCTTTCATTCCATTTTTATATTAAATGAAACATCACATTGAAGGAATGGTAAAGTTGACACGTTTTGACCAGAAGTCGGTCATAGTCGTAACAGACTAATCGATGGACTAAAGAAAAATTTTTGTTGGATACAAGCCACTACTGCCAAAATTATTCTGTCTATGGGGGGCTTTAGTCCTTTAGGCTTGAGTAAGGGATTCCATATTTGTGACTTTGTAAATAGCTTTTAGAATCTATAGCTGCAGTATAGAGAGGACACATTGCCAAGAGTAACACGGGTAGTGTTGGGAATGCAATCTGTGGAATAGTTTTTGCTAAAATTAACATTTATCTGAATTAATAAGAATTTTATTGGAATGGGCGTTCCGGTCACCAATAAGATCATTGAGCAATGACATAATGGTGAGTTCTGAATATCTAGAATGAGATGGGTTGTAAGGGATAAAGGCCTCCATCCACCATAAATGGCAGAACGAGCATTCAGACGTCAGCTGACATCTCTCTCGAGAATTTGGCCAAGCATTCATGTATTTTTTAAGGTGAGAGCAGAGTAACTTATCCACCCGGAGAACATAGGGATTGGGCATAAAAATTCAGACTGCCTAATCCTTAGTTCTCCTTACATCATTCATGGGGGCTGCCATTTTACATAAGCTGTTGCTAAAGAGGGCTTGTCAGCTCTTTCGACACGTCTATCATTTGTATTCCCCATAAAACAACATTTATTGAGCCCAGTTTCTTAGATTTGTGTGTAGTCATTCCGCTTCAGTTCCTACAAATTTATGAAAAATAATGACAACTGGGTGTTAACATTCCCTTTATCAAAGGGGTGTGTCCCTATGGAGTCTAATACTGATTGGATGATTGGACAGTCTGAGTGTGTGTGTTGGGACACACCTCTAGCTAGTAACACCCAATTGTATATTTGTGATTTTCTGATAGGAAAAACTGAGAAATTCTACAATTTTATAAGCGAAGACCATCCAAAATTATTTATTAGGAAATAAAACAGACGAGTCAGTAAATGTGACAGGTCCTCGTCAAGTTATGGACATATGCTTCTTGATGACTACATGGAAATGACTCAGACTTTTAAGGAAGAATTTTCTAGACCTGTTATATGGTGTGTGATCATAATTTCATTGTTGTAAGGTTGAAATAAGACACCTCTCCATCCAGGTTCAACCAGGCTATAACCTAATGTGTTGATCCATAGAAAGGAAAAAAACCCATGGCAATATTTACTTCATGACTTCACATATGGCAAACAGACCATCTCCTTGGATCAACATCCCATCTCCAGAACCTAGTACCATTGTCTGTCGTGTACGATGTATAGGTGTTGCCTTTCATTGTAATCCTTTCTGTGATGATAATGAAATGACCACTGAAAAGTGATCTTTACAGAACAGGATGCATCAGCCTTTTGGGAGGTTTAGTGGCCAAGATAAACACTGCAAGATTTCCCCCGCAATTTTTGAGGTGAGTTTCCAATAAGTGAAACTCTACATTTGCCTTTTAAGGGGCTAGAGGAATCGATAAAAGAGCAACTCTGCCTCATTACAACACAATCTCCATCATAGTTTTCGTCTAAAACATAAAGGTTTGTGTACTAGTATTTGGTTCCGGCCATACAGTATGCAAACAAATTTCTTGGCCGCTGATGAATTTAGCTGTTTTTCTACAGCCTTGAGCTATCTGCTCTCCCATATCGGAGTCCACGGAGCTTTATCTCTTGAGGGCCCAGCCTCATTATTCAGGCACACTCTTGACGTGTGCCTGTTGTGAGTGTGGTCCCTCTCTTCCTGCATATCATGCTAGTAATCTGTCCATCTGCCGCCATCTATCCACATTGTCCCTGAACTCCAAAGACCCTGTGCTGATAATTCCATGTAACACAATAAATTTAATAGCATTTTAAGTGACAGTGACCTTGTTACCTAACATTCCGTGTGTATCAAGCTTGTTCCATCTCGACCTCTGTTAGAAAGTGAATTTAGGAGATTTCTAAGAAACAAGTGCAGTCAAAAAAATTGCAATTCGAAAGAACTCTGCCTTGATCATTTCTAAAATTCCTTTCAGGTAACAATGTAAATTCTTTAATTGACATTGTTGTACATGTGTTTGATTTTCAAGGATTTAAAAAATATATATATCTAAATGTTCATATTTAGAAAAAAAAAGTTTCTGCATACCGCCATCAAAACAATAAGCAGCGTTATGTGTGGCATTACATCGACTTGTGACGAAATGTAGCACGTTTGTCTACCAAAGGACTGTAGGTTTGTCTAGTGCATTATGCCAAGTTGTGGAGGAGAATTATCAATACTAGCGCAGCTATCTAATTTTAAGGTGTTAATAAGCCTCTCCAAAATGGCATTGTGATGGGGGTTAGGATTTAGAATCCTGTTAGGGTATCACAAACGCAATGTTGTTCATGCAAATTCGAAAGTAGATTTAGAAGATTGAGAGGAGACTTAATAGCTGTCTACAAATATCTGAAGGGCTGTCACAGTGTAGAGGGATCATCATTATTCTCATTTGTACATGGAAACACGAGAAGCAATGGAATGATGCTGAACGGGAGAAGATACAGATTAGATGTTAGAAAATACTTTTTGACAGTGAGGAAGATCAATGAGTGGAACAGTCGGCCACGAGAGGTGGCGAGTTCTCCTTCAATGGAAGAGGCTGGACAGACATCTGTCTGAGATAGTTTAGTGAATCCTGCATTGAGCAGGGGGTTGGACACGATGACCCTGGAGGTCCCATCCAGCTCTAACATTCTAGAATTACTTCTAAATAATAAGGGAGGCGCCAATCTTAATGCTTCCCCCAAACTGAATTCATTTTTTTAAATTATCTCTTTATACAAGCCAATTTTTCATGGTTTATTGATTTTGTAGTATGTTTAGAATTCATTTTTAGAGTCGTAAGAGGTGTGGGTAACCTGTGCTACTGGTTGTGTGTCCAAAAAAAAGTCCAATATACGACATAGAGGATGACAGTGTGGTTTCAAAGCTTTCTGACTTCTTCAGAGGAACCACAAATATTCCATTTTTAGAACTGGGCTTGAGATATGCTAATTAGTGGGTGACTAGTCGTGGCGGCGTTACTGTCTCCAGACTAATTGTCCCACATTCCTTTAGGTGATAACAATTGCAAGAGAGGAATCATTGCCGGTTGTTTGCAAATCTCTACCTCCTTGGCAACATGTAGAGATGTCGGTTGTATGCTCCCCAACTTCATTGGTGTGCTACACATGTCCAGGAAGGCAGGATTGATAGTCCGTGTACAGCTTGTATAACAGTGTAAATTGGGTGTGCCGTCTAAATAACTCAACATACAGTTATAAATGTCTAAACTGCTGGCAACAAAAGTGAGTACACCCCTAAGTGAAAATGGCAAAATTGTGTCTTTAGTAATTCTTCCTCCCTGGTGTCATATGACTCAGTGTTACAAAGTTTCAGGTGTGAATGGGGAGCAGGCTTGTTAAATTTAGTGTTCTCTCTCACACACCAGTCACTGGAAGTTCAACATGGCACTTCATGGTAAAGAACTCTCTGAGGATCTGAAAAAAAAATTGTTACTGTACATAAAGATGGCCAAGGTTATAAGATTATTGCCAACACCCTGACACCGAGCAGCAGCACGGGGCCAAGACCACACAGAAGTCAGGTTCCACTCAGAACCGGCATCTCCATCATCGACCAAAGAAGTTGAGTGCACGCACTCAGCGTCCTATCCAGAGGTCCACAATAGTACAAAAACAACAGACGTTTCGATCGATAAGCCTTTCTTTAGTGTACTGACTGCTTTAAGTCGTGTTAGAGAAGTTTAGAATTCGTAAGGACACAGTATCCATTTCAGTGGAATTCAGGCTAGTAAGAAAGACTGGAGCTTCAGTGGCTAAGTGGTGTCCACTGCAGTTTAAAGGTAGAGCTGTATATCTAATATCTGAAGGAAATGTTAGTGCTATGATCACAGTTATGACCGCGGAGTCCACCGCTGGTTTACAGGTCAATCCACATGTCTGTGGAGGAGAAAGTGGAGGTCCTAGTAGAAACGCAGTATCCACCACTAGTTGTACTATTGTGTACTGCATTAAAATCATTTTCAAAGCATCCATTTGAGTATCAGGTTTATTTTAGAAAAATATTTAGAATTGAGAGTCCTCAGTGGTTGATACCTTTTAATGGCTAACCGAAAACTGTATAAAAATGGAGGATACCAGAATGTACCGCATCTTTATGGAAAATTTTCAGTTAGCCATTTAAAGGTATCAACCACTGAGGACCCTCAATTCTAAATATTTTTCTATCTACTGGCTAACACGGTACCAAGATATATATCTTTCCTGTATCAAAAAGGTTTTTTTACTATATTATGGTTTGGGACCCTACCGGAGCACCACATCCAGTAGTGCCAAGGTTTAATTCTATATCCAGAGGTTGTCTCGTCAGAATAGACATATGAGTGCTGCCAGGATTGCTGCAGTGGAGCTGCAAGGAGTTTGTATGTTCTCCCTATGTTTGCGTGGGTTTCTCTGGATTCTCTGGTTTCCTCCAACACTCCAAAGTCATACTGATTGGGGCTCACATCTATATTCCCTATGGGCACAGTGATGATGATGTATGTAAAGCATTGCTGAATATGAGAGTGCTATATAAACAAAGCATAATATTAAAGAGGTGGCAAGGGTGGGGGGTCAGCCTGTCAGTGCTCAGACCATACGCCGCACACTGCATCAAATTGGTCTGCATGGCTGTCGTCCCAGAAGAAGCCTCCTCTAAAGATGATGCACAAACAAGCACGCAAACAGTTTGCTGAAGACAAGCCGACTAAAGACATAGATTCCTGGAACCATGTCCTGTGGTCTGATGAGACCAAGATGAACTTATTTGGTTCAGATTGTGTCAAGTGTTTGTGGCAGTAACCAGGGGAGAAGTACAAAGACAAGTTTGCCTTGCCTACAGCCAGAGCTGCCACTAGGAATTTTGAGGCCCCATACTGGCAAAATGTTCAGGTCCCCCACCCCCCCTTGAGACTCCACCCCAGCTCCACCTCCACAGTCCCACTGCCCACTCTTGAAAAAACTCAACTTCTGCACCACTTCCTCACCAATCAGGTATTAACAGTTCCCATCAAACACCAGATCACATTCATAACCAGCAGCTTTTGTTCTGGCCAAAAGAATTTTTAAGCCACCACCATGACACGGTAGACTCTTTTGGCTGGGCCCTACTCTACTCTAAACTATTAAATATAAATATATTTTTATGTATTTTTCTTTAAGGGAATGAGTCATATACTTTTTTAAAAAAATTTACCATTAATACCACATACAAGGGACAAATACCGTCACACCATGACCAGATCACATATTACCATCACATAGTGACCGAATAATTCTACATACAAGAAACAAATACCACAACACCACACCATGACCAGATCCCATATTATCACCACATAGTGACTGAAGAATACTACAATACTGATCATTAATTAAAAAAAGAAACAAACAAAACACAATACTAAGTGCCATTATACACAGGAACTCTGTATTTACTGTCAGTGTACAGGTAATACAGGGATCACCGGTGACATTATATATATAAGAGCTCTGCATATAGTGTCAGTGTACAGGTAATACAGTGATCACTGGTGACATTGTACACAGGAGCTCTTTCTATAGTATCAATGTAGAGGTAATCAATGATCACTAGTGACATTATACACAGGACCTCTGTATATAGTATACAGTGTATAGTGTCAGTGTATAGGTAACACACTGACTCACCAGTGATGTTTCTAGCTGAAGTCCTTCATTTTTTTCTTTTCTTTCCAGCACCGACCACCATCAATTCTTCCAGCCAGGACTCGTCACTGCATAAAATAACACAGTTACCTAGAACAGTGCTTCTAGAGCATATTCCCTACTTTTTCCCTTTCTTCTACACTACACATCTGAATAAAGGAGAGATGGGTCAAAAGAGACCCGAAGGAACTATCCAAAAGTCCACAAATAGCAATATATAAATAGTCTTTATTGATAAAAATATAGCAAACAGTTGAGGGCACAACGCCGCATTAAGCACAAAATCACCGCACAACCGTGTGACTAGACCACGGG
This sequence comes from Ranitomeya variabilis, assembly GCF_051348905.1. Taxonomy (NCBI): domain Eukaryota; kingdom Metazoa; phylum Chordata; class Amphibia; order Anura; family Dendrobatidae; genus Ranitomeya; species Ranitomeya variabilis. The sequence goes on from NC_135233.1 coordinate 212,591,066, forward strand.
CGCACGGAGCCAGGGAACCATAGCCACCCACACCCCAATCAGAGAGCCAACGGAGGAATAAGAATAATAATTACCTCTAATGGGATGTGACACACAAGGGTCCGTGCGCCCACCCCGACGCACGTGTCGGAAGCACTCCTTCTTCATGGGCATGCCTCACATTCCATTAGAGGTAATTATTATTCTTATTTTTTAATGATTACTGCTTTTATGCCTGACGGGATTATGTAGCCCATGTGTATAAGTACACTGTACTATACTTCTACAATGGAATACATCTATTTTTCTCTTTGATAGCCTATATGGGCGGCTCCTTCCCTTCAGCAAATATATGTTATTTATATCTAATATACCCCCCGGGTGGGGAATTAATGGTCCTCTGATGGCTCTCTGATTGGGGTGTGGGTGGCTATGGTTCCCTGGCTCCGTGCGCCCCTGGTCTAGTCACACGATTGTGCAGTGTTTTTGTGCTTAATGCAGCGTTGTGCCCTCACCTGTTTGCTATATTTTTATCAATAAAGACTATTTATATATTGTTATTTGTGAACTTTTGGGTCATTCCTTCAGGTCTCTTTTGACCCATCTCTCCTCTTTCCTTGTGTATTAGCGACCGGTCCGTATACTTTTTCCTGTACTGCTATCAGCGGAGATATATTCTTCTTATCCACCCTTTGAACTTCGGGGTGGCTTTCTACTATGTCGATCGAAGTCGTGATTCTGTTTAACATCTGTATACAGACATGCACCCAGCATCAGTATATAGTTGGTTATTATGCAACCCACCATTCCAAATATAAATTATAATCCACCACTGTACCCCCACTAACTATATATTAAATGGGGAAAGTGTCTATTTATAAATTAATTAGCACCTGTACTCTTTCCCCCAATTCATTACCAGTCACCTCATTCTCAACGCCCCCACTATCTAACTCCTTCTCTAACCCTAACTACAATTCATTATATTTACATGCCCCTCCCGCCCCAGTTCATTGTCATGTATTCTCTCCCACTCTCTATTCATTATCAACTACTCTACCCGACATGCAATACATCATTTACTCCCCCACCCTCAAAATTCATCATTATTTGTTTTCCCTCTAGATCATCATTCGCTCTCCCCAACTTCAATTCATCATTTGCTCTCCCCACCCCCCACCTTCAATTCAATTGCTGTCCAAGTCCCTCACACTGAATTCATCAATTGCAGTCCCCTGTCCCCTCCCCCACTTCATCAGTTGCAGTCCCCCTCCCCCACTTTAATTTGCAGTCCCCATTACTTCATCAATTGCAGTCCCCTATCACCCCATCACTTCATCTGCAGTGCCCCTTACTTCATCATTTGCAGCCCACATCCTCCTCTCATTTCATCATGTGTAGTCCTCCCTCAGACACTCTTCATCATGTGCAGTCCCCCTTAACCCCCACTTTGTTATGTGCAGTCCCCCTTACCTCCCACTTCATCATGTGCAGTCGCCCTTACCCCCACTTCATCATGTGTAGTCACCCTTACCCCCACTTCATCATGTGTAGTTGACCTTACCCCCACTTCATCATGTGTAGTCGACCTTACCCCCACTTCATCATGTGCAGTCCCCCCTAACCCCCAATTCATCATGTGCAGCCCCCTTCCCCCACTTCATCATGTGCATTCACCCTTACCCCCACTTCATCATGTGCAGTTTCCCTTAACCTCACTTCATCATGTGCAGTTTCCCTTACCCCCCACTTCATGTGCAGCCCCACTCTCCCCAATTCATCATGTGCAATCCCCCTTACCCCCACTCCATCATGTGCAGTCCCACTCCCCCTACTTCATCATGTGCAGTCCCCATTACCCCCCACTTAATCATGCGCAATCACCCTCACTTCATCATGTGCAGTCCCCCTCACCCCCACTTCATCACGTTCAGTCCTCGTTACCCACACTTTATCATGTGCAGTACCCACTTCATCATGTGCAGTCACCCTCACCCCCCACTTCATCAATTGCAGTCACTCTCACTCCCTCCACTTAGTCATGTGCAGTGACCTTCACCCCCACACTTTATCATGTGCAGTCCCCTTTACACCCTCACTTCATCATGTGCAGTCCCCCTCCCCCACTTCATGTGAAGTCTCCCTTACCCCCACTTCATTATGTGAAGCCCCCTCTCCCAATTCATCATGTGCAGCCCCCCTCCCCCAATTCATCATGTGCAGCCCCCCTCCCCCAATTCATCATGTGCAGTACCCCTCCCCCCACTTCATCATTTGCAGTTCCCCTCCTCCCCTCACCCGTTGAATTCATTTTATAAAGAAAACTAAAACTTTTTTTGTACTTACCTCACAGTCATTCCACAGCAACGCAGCTCTGCTTCCAACATCTGGTACATGTCGGCATGTACACAATGACGTCATCGCGTACGTGCCATCACCTGACCGGGAGTACCGAGAACACGGAGGGGGCAGGAGCTGCGCAGCCATCAATGTTAGACGGCCGCGCACAGTTACGAGAAAGCTCCCAGGCCCCAGAGCTGACGTGTGCGCCGCAGCCCACTGCACTTAAGTGGACGATCGGGTCCCATGAGCAAAAGCACAAGAGCAGGGCCCAGGACCTGCGGGCCCCCTCTGTACTGCTGCTCATCGAGCCGCATACAGCAGTAAGGGCAGTAAAGCCCTGACGGCGGCCCTGCCTGCAGCAAGGCATGGTGGTGGGAGTGTCATTGTTTGGGGCTGCATGAGTGCTGCCGGTTGTGGGGAGCTACAGTTGATTGAGGGAACCATGAATACACACACACATTGAGACATATTGAAGCAGAGCATGATCCCCTCCATTTTGAAACTAGGTTGCAGGGCAGCATTTCAACATGATAACGACCCCCAAAACACCTCCAAAGACGACCACTGACTTGCTAAAGAAACTGAGGATAAAGATGCTGGACTGGCCAAGCATGTCCCAAGACCTAAACCATATTGATCATCTGTGGGGCATCCTCAAACAAGGTGGAAGAAAGCAAGGTCTCTAACATCCACGAGCTCTGTGATGTGATGGAGGAGTGGAAAATAATTCCAGTGGCAACCTGTGACGCTTTAGTGAACACCATTCCCAAGAAAGTTAAGGCAGTGCTTGAAAATAATTGTGGCCACACATAATCTTTACACTTCGGGCAAAATGTTACCATTTTCAGTTAGGGGTGTACTCACATTTGTTACCAGAAGTTTAGACATTAATGGCTGTGTGTTGTTATTTAGAGGGCTCCAAATTTTCACTGTTATGCAAGCTGTACACTGACTACTTTACATATACAGTTGTGCTCAAAGGTTTACATACCCCGGTATAATTTTTGCCTTCTTGGCCTTTTTTCAGAGAATATGAATGATAACACCAAAACTTTTTTTTCCCACTCATGGTTAGTTGTTGAGTGAAGCCATTTATTGTCAAACTATTGTGTTGGTTTTTTTTTAAATCATTATGACAAACCAAAACATCCAAATGACCCTGATCAAAAGTTCACATACCCCATTTCTTAGAGACTGAGATGACCACTCCAGAACCTTCACTCTGTTCTGCTGTAGCCAATGACAGGTCGACTTGGCATTATGTTTTGAATTGTTGTCATGTTGGAACGTCCAAGTACGTCCCATGCACAGCTTCCGGGCTGATGAGTGCAAATTTGCCTCCATTATTTGCTGATAATGTGCTGCATTCATCTTTCCTTCAACTTTGACCTGGTTTCCTGTGCCTTTGTATATCACACATCCCCAAAACATCAGCGATCCACCTCCATGCTTTACAGTAGGAAATGGTGTTCCTTTCATCATAGGCCTTGTTGACCTCTCTCCAAATATAACGTTTATGGTTGTGGCCAAAAAGTTAAATTTTGGTCTCATCACTCCAAATTACCTTGTTCCAGAAGTTTTGAGGCTTGTCTCTGTGCTATTTTGCATATTGTAGGCGAGATACTTTGTGGCATTTGTGCAGTAATAGATTTCATCTGATGACTCGACCATGCAGCCCATTTTTCTTCAAGTGCCTCCTTATTGTGCATCTTGAAACAGCCACACTGCTAGTTTTCAGAGAGTCCTGTATTTCAGCTGATGTTATTTGTGGGTTTTACTTTGCATCCCAAACAATTTTCCTGGCAGTTGTGGATGACATTTTTGTTGGTCTAACTGACCGTGGTTTTGTTTTTACAGAGGCCCTGATTTTCCATTTGTTTATCACAGTTTGAACGCTGCTGACTGGCATTATCAATTTCTTGGATACATTTTTGTATCCCTTTCCTGTTTTATACAGTTCAACTACCTTTTCCCGTAGATCCGTTGACCATTCTTTTGCTTTCCCCTTGTCTCACAATCCAGAAACATCAGTGACTGGATGAAAGATGCAAAACTCTGTCTGGATCCCAGAAACTCACTCAGCTTTTATGCACACACACAGATTACAAGCAAACAGGTCACAGGTGAGGATGTTACCTTTAGTAGCCATTCAAACCCATTTGTATTAACTTCTGTGCATGTTATCAGGCCAAAATCACCAGGATATGTGAACTTTTGATCAGGGTCATTTGGATGTTTTGGGTTGTCATCAGGGCCAGACTGGGACTAAAATTCAGCCCTGGCATTTGAAGTTACACAGGCCCACTTGTCACATGGTGACTGCATAATATCTTTGTACACTTGTAGGGTACAAGAAGTGAGGGGAGTGTAACACAACCATATAACATATAATCACAGCTGTATCCAGCATTACAGCTCAGTCCTATTTATTGCTTTTAGTTGCAGTACCAAGAAAAGCCGCTACTTTACCTACATAACTGGATCTCATAGATAATGAAGGGATTGAGACGACCAAAGGCTATGGAACCTTATTCTGATGCTCCATAAACTTTGCCTACAGCCACTTTTGGTTCCGCTGCGCAGCAGGAGACCCGGTGACTCTGAAGAGCGGTGACATCAGTAACGTCACCGCTCTTCAGATATTCCGGGTCTTGCGCTGAGCTCGGTGACTGTGAAGAGCAGTATTGTTACTACCGTCACCGCTCTTCAGAGTCGCTGGGTCTCGCCAGGTCTGGGCTAGTAGTGGGAGTGTCTGATAGACAGCTCTCCATTACTTACACCAGGAAATGATAGCAGCTGACATTACGCAGTTGACATCAACCCTAAAAATCATTACACATACCAGAATTAAATGCTTTGGCGGCTGAGAAAAGCAGTATAGTTAGCGCTATTCCCAGGCGCCGGGTGCTAACTACAATTGTCATCATGCTTGCCTGGTCTCCCTGCGAAGCATTTCTGTTGTATTTACATGCACTGATCTCAGGCCACTAAACAAGTGTGATCGACAATACTGAAGTCGTTCGCTTGTTTCCCGGCCTCTTTACACCAACTGAGAAAGAATGATGGGAACAGAACAATCACAATTAGATCAATCGGTCCCCATACAGTATCATGTTATCAGCAGCACATCTACAGCTTACACCGGCGATGTGCGGCTGAGAACAAGGATTTCTGTTCCCACATAAACAATCCAATCACTCGATGAATAGGCAGCATTTTGCTTGTTTAGTAGAATACACCCCATTGTCCTCCATATAGTATAATGTGCACCTCAGTCCTCCATATAATCTAATACATTCCTCAGTCCTCCATATAGTATAATATACTCCCCATAGTCCTCCATATAGTATAATACACTCCTCAGTCCTCCATATAGTATAATACACTCCTCAGTCCTCCATATAGTTTAATACACTCCTCAGACCTCCATATAGTATAATACACTCCTCAGTCCTCCATATAGTATAATACACTCCTCAGTCCTCCATATAGTATAATACACTCCTCATAGGGCTCCATATAGTATAATACACTCCTCAGTCCTGCATATAGTATAATACACTCCTCATAGTGCTCTATATGTTAAAATACACTGCTCAGTCCTCCATATAGTATAATACACTCCTCATAGTGCTCCATATAGTATAATGCACCGCCATAGTCATCCATGTAGTACAATTCACTTCCCATAGTATAATGCACCCCATAGTTCTTCATGTAGTATAATGTATTCCCCATAGTCCTCGATACAGTATAATGCAGCCCACATGTAGTATAATGATGCCACCCCAGAGTATAATGCAGCCACCCCACAGAATATATTGTAGCCCGAGTATAATGTAACCCCCAGAGAATATAATGCAGCCCCCTCATATAGTATAATGCATCCCCTGCATATATATGGCAGCCCCCTCATAGAGCATAATGCAGCCCCCATAGAATATAATGTAGCCCCTCCATAAAATACAATGCAGCCCTCCTCATATAGTATAATGCAGCTCCCCATAAAATATAATGTAGCCCCCTCATAGAGTATGATGCAATCACCTCTCATAGAATATAATAAATTTAATACATAGAATACATTTAATATAGAATATAATACAGCCTACCACCCCATAAGAGTATGATGCAATCCTCCCTCATAGAATGTAATAAAGCCCTCCATAGAATGTAATACAGCCCCCCCATAGAATGTAATACAGCCCCCCCATAGAATATAATACAGCCCCCCATAGAATGTAATGTAGCGCCCCCCAATAGCCCCACAATCCAGTTATCACTCATTGATATATTAAAAAAAAACATACAATCCTCACCTCTCCTCATCATAGACGCCGGTATAGTTGAATGCGGCGGCGCTGGCAGGGGGTGAGTCAGTTCTGGCGCCGCTGACGGCGTGCATGGATCGAGTGGCCCACTACTGGCACCGGCCCTTCTGGCATTTGCCAGAAGTGCCCGATGGCCAGTCCAGCCATGGTTGTCATCATGATTTAAAAAGAGAAACCACAGTAGTTTCACAATAAATGGTTTCACTCAACCACTAACTATGAGTGGAGAAAAACTTTTGGTGTTATTCATATTCTCTGGGAAAAAAAAGGCCAAGAAAGCATAAATCCTGTCCGGGTATTTAAACTTTTGAGCACAACTGTATGTATCAGAGTCAGATCTTCATTGTTGTCCCATGAAAAGATGTAAAATATTTACAAAAACGAGAGGTGTGTACTCACTTTTGTGATATACTATATATATACATACACTGCATACATGGTACACACCAGACTGCTTCCTCTTCCATTCCTCTAGACTCCCCCAGTTAGTTTTGTGATGTCACCAAAGGTCTTAAAGCAGTCTTAACAGAATAATAGAAATGCTTGGTGCCCCTATGAAAGTGGGAGCCCTGGCAATTGCCCAGTTTGCTCCACCCCACCCTAACGCTGGCCCTGATTGTAAATGGGGCTTGTATTTGATGTATGGCTTATATTTTAAGCATACTCCAAAAATTCTGTAAAATTATGTTTGGGCTTATTTTGGGGCGAACACTGTACTAACTATTTTCCCAAGGTGGACCTTGCAAATAACTTTCATTCTGCTAGACAGCTAATTTCCTACGTTCTCATTTGTACCAGCAACATCTTCTTGGACAGTATTCTTCAACTAGACAGCAGAATCAAATGACAATTTGTTTAGGAGCAGTAGAAACACCAACATTTTCACAGTCAATGGTTTCTTCTGCTCCAGAGTAAAGCTTGGCACTGCTGGCTAGGGCAAAATTTACACATTTGTATGTATATTACCATCTGAGAAAAACGGAGAAATTTTTTTTTCTCAACCCCATAGACTTCAATGGTCGAGCCTGATCCACAAATTGGAAGATGATAGTACATATGTTATTAATCTTATGCATATAACCACCACAGACAACAGATTTTTAGCAGATTTCACAAAATTCAAGGTGCCCAAACAACTTACATAACTTTTGACTGATAGTAAAGATGTGAAAAATCGATTGTAGACTACTTGAATTAGCTTCAAAAATTCCCTTAATATTCTGATTAATGTGATTTTTTTAATCCAATTTACACAAATCTAGCAATAGATGGTCAATTGGCTACCATTGTTCTGTATTTCGCTTGCTGGGTAGAGGTTTAAAAAACTCATTCACTTCCCGCTGCTTCACGCCTAGTCCTTTGATTGACTGTCCGGTGACATTCATCACATCCAATGTTGGGCGCCCACCGGGAGGAGGAAGAGGTTCAAATCAGAGGACAAGGTGAGTGTCGGGACAGGTGTAGGGAAGGCCAAGAAGAGGTGAGTATGATAGCTAATTTTTTAACCCATTACTGGCAGATATAATTCACACTGAATTTATCTGATGCAAATCAAATCTTCATTCCTGAATTAACCCCTTTACCCCCAAGGTTGGTTTGCACATTAATGACCGGGCCAATTTTTACAATTCTGACCACTGTCCCTTTATGAGGTTATAACTCTGGAACGCTTCAACGGATCCTGATGATTCTGACATTGTTTTCTCGTGACATATTGTACTTCATGATAGTGGTAAAAATTTCTTTTATATTACCTGCATTTACTTGTGAAAAAAAACAGAAATTTGGCGAAAATTTTGAAAATTTCGCAATTTTCCAACTTTGAATTTTTATGCCCTTAAATCACAGAGATATGTCACACAAAATACATTTTCCACATGTCTACTTTACATCAGCACAATTTTGGAACCAAAATTTTTTGTTAGGGAGTTATAAGGGTTAAAAGTTGACCAGCAATTTCTCATTTTTACAACACCTTTTTATTTTTAGGGACCACATCACATTTGAAGTCACTTTGAGGGGTCTATGTGATAGAAAATACCCAAGTGTGACATTCTAAAAACTGCACCCTCATGGTGCTCAAATCAAACCACATTTAAGAAGTTTATTAACCCTTCGGGTGTTTCACAGGAATTTTTGGAATGTTTAAAAAAAAAATGAACATTTCACTTTTTTTTCACAAAAAATTTATTCAGCTCCAATTTGTTTTATTTTACCAAGGGTAACAGGAGAAATTGGACCCCAAAAGTTGTTGTCCAATTTATCCTGAGTACGCTGATACCCTATATGTGGGGGTAAACCACTGTTTGGGCGCATGGCAGAGCTCGGAAGGGAAGGAGCGCCATTTGACTTTTCAATGCAAAATTGACTGGAATTGAGATGGGACGCCATGTCGCGTTTGGAGAGCCCCTGATGTGCCTAAACATTGAAACCCCCCACAAGTGGCACCATTTTGGAAAGTAGACCCCATAGGGAACTTATCTAGATGTGTGGTGAGCACTTTGACCCACCAAGTGCTTCACAGAAGTTTATAATGTAGAGCCATAAAAATAAAAAATCATTTTTTCACAAAAATTATTTTTAGCCCCCAGTTTTGTATTTTCCCAAGGGTAACAGGAGAAATTGGACCACAAAAGTTGTTGTCCAATTTGTCCTGAGTATGCTAATGCCCCATAGGTGGGGGGGGGGGGAACCACCGTTTGGGCGCATGGCAGAGCTTGGAAGGGAAGGCGCGCCATTTGGATTGCAGACTTAGATGGATTGGTCTGCAGGCGTCACATTGCATTTGCAGAGCCCCTGATGTACCTAAACAGTAAAAAAACCCCACAAGTGACCCCATATTGGATACTTGACCCCCCAAGGAACTTATCTAGATGTGTTGTGAGAACTTTGCATCACCAAGTGTTTCACTACAGTTTATAACGCAGAGCCGTGAAAATAAAAATTCTTTTTTTCCACAAAAATTATTTTTTTGCCCCCATTTTTGTATTTTCCCAAGGGTATCAGGAGAAATTGGAACCCAAAAGTTGTTGTCCAATTTGTCCTGAGTACGCTGATACCCCATATGTTGGTGTAAACCTGTTTGGGAGCACGGGAGAGCTCGGAAGGGAAGGAGCACGGTTTTACTTTTTCAATGCAGAATTGGCTGGAATTGAGATCTGACGCCATGTCGCGTTTGGAGAGCCCCTGATTTGCCTAAACAGTGGAAACCCCCCAATTCTAACTGAAACCCTAACCCAAACACACCCTTAACCCTAATCCCAACCATAGCCCTAACCACACCCCTAACCCTAATCCCAACCGTAAATGTAATCCAAACCCTAACTTTAGCCCCAACCCTAACCCCGACTAACTTTAGCCCCAACCCTAACCCTAACTTTAGCCCCAACCCTAATTTTAGCCCCAACTCTAACCCTAACTTTAGCCCCAACCCTAACCCTAATGGGAAAATGGAAATAAATACATTTTTTAAAATTTTATTATTTTTCCCTAACTAAGGAGGTGATGAAGGGGGGTTTGATTTACTTTTATAGCTTTTATTGGCGGATTTTTATGATTGGCAGCCGTTACACACTAAAAGACGCTTTTTATTGCAAAGAAATAGTTTTTGCGTTTCCACATTTTGAGAGCTATAATTTTTCCATATTTTGGTTCACAGAGTCATGTGAGGCCTTGTTTTTTGTGGGACGAGTTGACATTTTTATTGGTACCATTTTCAGGCATGTGACAGTTTTTGATCGCTTTTTATTCTGATTTTTGTGAGGTAGAATGAACAAAAACCATCTATTCATGAAATTCTATTGGGGGGGACGCTTATACCATTCCACGTTTGGTAAACTTGATAAAGCAGTTTTATTCTTCGGGTCAGTACGATTACAGCGATACCTCATATATTTCTTTTTTTTATGTTTTGGTGCTTTTATACGATAAAAACTATTTTATATATAAAATAATTATTTTTGCATCGCTTTATTCTGAGGACTATAACTTTTTTATTTTTTCGTTGATGACGCTATATGGTGGCTCATTTTTTGCGGGACTAAATACTAAAACTAATACTAAATATGTCTACTTTTATTGTTGTTTTTATTTACATAAAGAAATGTATTTATTGGAACAATATATATATATATTTTTTTTTTTTTTCTTTATTTAGGAATTTTTTTATTTTTTTTTACACATGTAAATATTTTTTTTCTACTTTTTTACTTTGTCCCAGGGGGGATGTCAGAAAGGGGTTATTTAATCTAATCTACACAAAACAAATTTCCAGAGAGTCACTCAATCTGATGGTTACTCCCTCATGTTTTTGTGTATGGGGATTGTCAATAAAATCCTTAGACATCTCCCGAGAGGGGACATGTCTTTCTCACATTGAACTTATGGGATTAATTGTGGCTGAGAGAAACTAATAATAACTGAGGAAGAGGGAAACTAATTAAAAAAGGGGAAGTGTGACAGAGAGCTGACATTACATCTCCATTGCAGTAGGGGCCTTATGCAGTGACCGTGTAATTACAGAAGTGAGATTTGCTGGAAATAAGACAGCAAAGCTGAGATTTGTTTATGAAGAGGAGGAGCAAGTAAGCTTCCAAACCAAAGAGCTTCCTTTGATCAAAGAATCTTGCCGAGACACTCCAGAGCCAGCCACTCGAGAGCCAGTGATGAACGCTGTGGTCTGCATTGATCTGATATTTATGGGAGATAAATTTTTGGTGTCGTAACAAAGGGACAAACATAACATTCACTCACATCACTGTAAAACCATTCTAATACCTCCAACTTAATAATGGTGCGAAGGATGATGCCAGCCAGGCCAGGTCTCATCTCTATATAAAGGTAAAATTACTGTAAGAAACATTACAATAACTACCGCCTGCGACCTCTATGGGAGAAGATATCCTGTAAGTTGAGGATCTCATAAAATTCTGAAGGACCTAGCACATCCCACAACCAGCCGACATATGAGCTCACCAAGAGAAGGTATGTGCTGATAATTCCATGTAACACAATAAATTTAATAGCATTTTAAGTGACAGTCACTTTGTTACCTAACATTCCGTGTGTATCAAGCTTGTTCCATCTCGGCCTCTGTTAGAAAGTGAATTAAGGAGATTTTTAAGAAACAAGTGCTGTCAAAAAACCCCTGCAATTCGAAAGAACTCTGCCGTGACAATTTCTCAAATTCCTTTCAGGTAGCAATGCAAATTCTTTAATTGACATTGTTGTACATGTATTGATTTTCAAGGATTAAAAAAAAAAAGTTATATGTAAATGTTCATATTTAGAAAAAGTCTCTGCATACCGCCATCAAAACAATAAACAGCAGTATGTGTGGCATTGGATCGATTTGTGACGAGATGTAGCACATTTGTCTAATAAAGGACTGTAGGTTAGTCTAGTGCATTATGCCAAGTTGTGGAGGAGAATTATCAATACTTGTGCAGCTATCTCATTTTAAGGTGTTAATAAGAAGCTTCTTCAAAATGTAATTTGTCAGTCCTGGAAGGTGTTGCTTGCTGTGGGTCCTAAGGAGAAAATACTTCCGCTAAGCTCTGATCCATTTCCATAACATCAGGATTAGTAATTTTGTTTTGGTTATCCCTTTTATTTTATGAAATTGTATGTTCTGTATTGTTTTCTTTCCTATTTTGTATCCTCTTTTCATTTGTTTTTTTTATTTGTTTTTTTTATAAAATTTGTGGTACCTTTCTGGATTAAATATATAAAATTTATTAGCTCTGTTCCTCTTGCTCTGTAAATCGCACCCCTGAAATCATACGCTATCTGTAATGGGTGTCCAATCGGCCTGTAAAAGCGATTGGTGGTGGCAGCTAGTAGTGTCTCCTTTTTTTTTGTTTTCTTAGGCTACGTTCACATTTGCGTTGTGCGCCGCAGCGTCGGCGCCGCAGCGCACAACGCAAACAAAAACGCGGCAAAACGCACGCTAAAACGCTGAGTTTTGCGCCGTATGCGTCGTTTTTGGCCGAAAGTTGGACGCAAAAAAAATGCAACTTGATGCGTTTCTTGCGTCCAACGCTTGCGGCCATGCGGCGCAAAACGCAGCACAACGCATGTCCATGCGCCCCCATGTTAAATATAGGGGCGCATGACGCATGCGGCGCCGCTGCGGCGCCCGACGCTGCGGCGCTGACCGCAAATGTGAACGTAGCCTTATTGTGGAGCTGGCAGTGACCGTATGGGGGTGTACATCCCCTTAGTGACGGGGTCAATTTTTTAAAATCTGACATCCCTTTATGTAGTAATAACTCTGGAAAGCTTCAACATATCCCATTGATTTTGAGACTTTTTTATGTAATACATTATACTTTATGATAATAGTAAATTTAAGTTGATATGTTTTACATTTTGTTATAAATATATCAGAAATTTGACCAACATTTTTACAAAATTAGCAATTTTAAAATTTTTAATGATTATCCCTTTAATCCAGATAGTCATACTACACAAAAACATTAGTAAATAATAATAACTAGCTATTGAACCCGTTCTACGCCCGAGTGGCGAGCATTTATATTGGTATATGGTCACCATCCTGTCATGTGCTGCTCCATCCTGCATCCCCATCCTGTCATGTGCTCCCATCCTGCGTCCCCATCCTGTCATGTGCTGCTCCATCCTGCGTCCCCATCCTGTCATGTGCTCCCATCCTGCGCCCCCATCCTGTCATATGATGCTCCATCCTACACCCCCATCCTGTCATGTGTGTGCCCCCATTCTGTCATGTGCTGCTCCCATCCTGTCATGTGCTCCCATCCTGCGCCCCATCCTGTCATGTGCTCCCATCCTCCACCCCCATCCTGGTGGAGCGCCCCCACTGCCGCAGGGCCGAGGGGTACCCGGTACCGGGCCTCTGAGTCTCTGCTCTGGGGTTGTCACGGTGGCTAGACCCGGTCCGTGACCCTGCTGAGGGGCATCCAATGAAAGGTGGTGGTGATGTTGCGGTGCAGTGTAGGTCGTAGTAAATAACGAGGACACCAGGTTGCAGTCTCTTTACCTCTTTACTGAAGGTTTTAGAGTCCTCAGTCCAGAGTGCTGTCAACAGGGCTGTCAGAGACCGGCCGGTCCAAAGGCACATCAGGAGTTCCCTTTACAGGTGGGGAATCAGTGTCTACCTTCTAGCGCTGGGTGTTGTAGTTCTTCCCTGCTGAGCTCCCGGGATAGTCCTCACAACTGATTCTGCCTGTCTCTGATGTTCTTTCTCTCCGTCCCCCAGGTGATATGGTAGGACGCACCCGTATGACGGGGTAGGCCTGGAGTTCTTCCGGGACCCTAGAGTCGCCCCTCTCCCACAGCTGCCTCCGTTGTCTGCTTAGGTGATTTGTGTGAGACAGCCAACCTATAATTGGCTGTCCGGCCGTGGTTTGCAGTAGTACTTAGAGTCTCTTACTTGCTCGGCGTTCCGGCCACCGACTGTTTGCGCCTCAGAAGGATGTTGCCTCGGTCTAACAGCACGACTCCTTCTGGTCCTAATTCCTCTTTACTGTATTCCCGTTGTTCACTGGTTAGTTCTGCTCTTAGGAGTCTGCCAGGATCCCATCCCTGACAGGTCCTCTCACTAGCTCTTCCCAGTTACTTCTCTCTCTGTCTTCCTGTCCAACCCCCAGTTTTACCAGAGTGTGAGGAGTGGCCTACTAGATAGAACCACCCCCCCTGGTGGCCGGAGTGTGAAGTGTAGTGTGAGTGTTACCTGGTCAGAGAAACTCCTTTAGTGCAGTCAGACGTAACATCACTCCCCTTAGTGGCAGAGCGACATTACTGCAACGACCAGGACTCTGGGGCGCTGCACTGTCATGTGCTGCTCCCATCGTGCGCAATCATTCTGTCATGTGCTGCTCCCATCCCGCGCCCCCATTCTGCCTGTTCCTGTTTCCATTCTGCCATATGTTGCTCCCATCTTTCTCTCTCCGGCTCTACTGCCCGAGTGCGGCTGTGCTGAGTGTGGGCGGCTGTGCTGAGTGTGGGCGGCTGTGCTGAGTGTGGGCGGCTGTGCTGAGTGCGGGCGGCTGTGCATGGCTGTGCTGAGTGCGGGCAGCTGTGCGTGGCTCTGGTGAGTGCGGGTGGCTGTGCGTGGCTCTGGTGAGTGCGGGCGGCTGTGCGTGGCTCTGGTGAGTGCGGGCGGCTCTGCGTGGCTCTGGTGAGTGCGGGGGGCTGTGCGTGGCAGTGCTGAGTGCGGGCGGCTGTGCGTGGCTCTGGTGAGTGCGGCCGGCTGTGCGTGGCTCTGGTGAGTGCGGCCGGCTGTGCGTGGCTCTGGTGAGTGCGGGCGGCTGTGCGTGGCTCTGGTGAGTGCGGGCGGCTGTGCGTGGCTGTGCTGAGTGTGGGCGGCTGTGCGTGGCTGTGCTGAGTGCGATCAGCTGTGCGTGGCTGTGCTGAGTGCGGGCGGCTGTGCGTGGCTGTGCTGAGTGCGGGCGGCTGTGAGTGGCTGTGCTGAGTGCGGGCGGCTGTGCGTGGCTGTGCTGAGTGCGGGCGGCTGTGCGTGGCTGTGCTGAGTCCGGGCAGCTGTGCGTGGCTGTGCTGAGTGCAGGCAGCTGTGCTGAGTGCGGGCGGCTGTGCGTGGCTGTGCTGAGTGCGGGCGGCTGTGCGTGGCTGTGCTGAGTGCGGGCGGCTGTGCGTGGCTGTGCTGAGTGCGGGCGGCTGTGCGTGGCTGTGCTGAGTGCGGGCGGCTGTGCGTGGCTGTGCTGAGTGCGGGCGGCTGTGCGTGGCTGTGCTGAGTGCGGGCAGCTGTGCGTGGCTGTGCTGAGTGCGGGCGGCTGTGCGTGGCTGTGCTGAGTGCGGGCGGCTGTGAGTGGCCGTGCCGAGTGCGGGCGGCTGTGCGTGGCTGTGCTGAGTGCGGGCGGCTGTGCTGAGTGCGGGCGGCTGTGCGTGGCTGTGCTGAGTGCGGGTGGCTGTGCGTGGCCGTGCCGAGTGCGGGCGGCTGTGCGTGGCTGTGCTGAGTGCGGGCGGCTGTGCTGAGTGCGGGCGGCTGTGCGTGGCTGTGCTGAGTGCGGGCGGCTGTGCGTGGCTGTGCTGAGTGCGGGCGGCTGTGCGTGGCCGTGCCGAGTGCGGGCGGCTGTGCGTGGCTGTGCTGAGTGTGGGCGGCTGTGCGTGGCTGTGCTGAGTGCGGGCAGCTGTGCGTGGCTGTGCTGAGTGCGGGCGGCTGTGCGTGGCTGTGCTGAGTGCGGGCGGCTGTGCGTGGCCGTGCCGAGTGCGGGCGGCTGTGCGCGGCTGTGCTGAGTGCGGGCGGCTGTGCTGAGTGCGGGCGGCTGTGCGTGGCCGTGCCGAGTGCGGGCGGCTGTGCGTGGCTGTGCTGAGTGTGGGCGGCTGTGCGTGGCTGTGCTGAGTGCGGGCAGCTGTGCGTGGCTGTGCTGAGTGCGGGCGGCTGTGCGTGGCTGTGCTGAGTGCGGGCGGCTGTGCGTGGCCGTGCCGAGTGCGGGCGGCTGTGCGTGGCTGTGCTGAGTGCGGGCGGCTGTGCTGAGTGCGGGCGGCTGTGCGTGGCTGTGCTGAGTGCGGGTGGCTGTGCGTGGCCGTGCCGAGTGCGGGCGGCTGTGCGTGGCTGTGCTGAGTGCGGGCGGCTGTGCGTGGCTGTGCTAAGTGCGGGCGGCTGTGCGTGGCTGTGCTGAGTGCGGGCGGCTGTGCTGAGTGCGGGCGGCTGTGCGTGGCTGTGCTGAGTGCGGGCGGCTGTGCGTGGCTGTGCTGAGTGCGGGCGGCTGTGCGTGGCTGTGCTGAGTGCGGGCGGCTGTGCGTGGCTGTGCTGAGTGCGGGCGGCTGTGCGTGGCTCTGCTGAGTGCGGGCGGCTGTGCTGAGTGCGGGCGGCTGTGCGTGGCTCTGCTGAGTGTGGGCGGCTGTGCTGAGTGCGGGCGGCTGTGCTTGGCTGTGCTGAGTGCGGGCGGCTGTGCGTGGCTCTGGTGAGTGCGGACGGCTGTGCATGGCTCTGGTGAGTGCTGGCGGCTGTGCGTGGCTCTGGTGACTGCAGGCGGCTGTGCGTGGCTCTGGTGAGTGCGGGCGGCTGTGCGTGGCTCTGGTGAGTGCGGGCGGCTGTGCTGGGGGCCTGAGCAGGCGGGGACACCGGCGCGCTGTGGGGGTCAGGTGCCGGAGTCGCCGCTAGCTCAGGCCCCCGGCACTTGCTATATTTACCTGTCCCCCCGTTCCACTGCTGCGCGCGGCTCCATCTTCCGGGTCCTGTCCTCTGGCTGTGACTGTTCAGTCAGAGGGCGGCGCGCATTAAGCGCGTCATCGTGCCCTCTGAACTGAACGTCTCAGGCAGAGGATGTGGAGGACGGAGGCTCGCGCAGCGGTGGAACGGAGGACAGGTAAATATACTCACCCTCCTGGCTCCGTGGCTCATCCCTGCTTCTCAGTTGGGGATCGCGGGGTGCGTTCAGCGCTTACGCATACCGCGATCTCCTGGGAGCGTCACTCTGTGTGGTCCAGACTGCGCCGGCGCTTGCGCAGTCTATAAAGGCTTCGGACAGAGTGACGCTCCCAGCGTTATATTATAGATAATATTAATCTTTATTTACATAGACGCAGAGCTTTACAGTTTAACAGTTTCAAACACAACAATCATAAGTAACAGCGTTAACAATCTACTATATAATTGTCTAAGGGTTACTTCTGTCCTTCTGTCTGTCTGTCTGTCACGGATATTCATTGGTCGCGGCCTCTGTCTGTCATGTAATCCAAGTCGCTGATTGGTCGTGGCAAAACAGCCACGACCAATCAGCGACGGGCACAGTACGGCGGAAAAATGGCCGCTCCTTCCTCCTTGCAGTCAGTGCCCCGCTCCGTACTCCTCTCCAGTCTGCACTCACACAGGGTTAATGGCAGCGTTGACCGCGGTGTAACGCACTCGGTTAACGCCGCTATTAACCCTATAAATAACAAAACAACTATGTGATTTGAAAACGACCAGAGGAAATTATGACGTTTCGGCTCTACCAGAGCCTTAATCATACAATCGCTTTATTATGCAAAGAGAAGAGGATAGAGATCCTTGAAGTTCGAAATGCACACTTAATGGGCCACTGTCACCCCCCTCCAGCCGTTATAAACTAAAAGAGCCACCTTGTGCAGCAGTCATGCTGCAGTCTAACAAGGTGGCTCTTTTAGTTTTTGATTCAGTTATTCCCTAAATAAAGCGTTTTAAAATCTGTACAAAATAACCTGTCCTTAGACCTGGAGGCGGTCCGAAGCTTCCTCGGTCAATCTCCCAACGGCCGTCACTCTTCTCTTCTGGGGATGTTGTCGCCGCCCCCTGAGCACTGTTTCTTCTTAAATCTGGCGCCTGCGCTGTGCGTGCCTGCCTGGGGCAGGCGCAGTCTTCATTGTCCTTCATAGCTCAGATCCAGGGTGCTGGACTGCGCCTGTGTGGGCAGTGCGGCAACCCTGTTGCTGAATCCCCGCCCCGCACTGTGCATAATGAATAACACAGTGCGGGGCGGGGATTCAGCAACAGGGTTGCCGCACTGCCCGCACATGCGCAGTCCGGCACCCCTTTGACAATGATGTCAAAATGGTTGCCATCGCAAAGGTGATGTCATAATCGGTATATGGGCACGGAACTATGGGATGGAGGATGTGTGATGGAATATGGGCACGGGACTATGGGATGGAGGATGTGTATGATTGTTATATGGGCACAGAACTATGAGATGGAGGATGTGTATGATGGGTATATGGGAACGGGACTATGGGATGGAGGTTATGATGGGTATATGTGCACGGGACTATGAGATGGAGGTTATGTATGATGGGTATATGGGCACAGGACTATGGGATGGATAATAATTATAATTAATAGTAACTAACCTCAGTTAGTTACTATGCCCGGGCAACACCGGGCTCTTCAGCTAGTACAATAATTAAAGCAAAATAAAACAAAATAATGTGACCCTGCTCGTGAGAGCTTACAATCTACAATGAGGTGGGGGAGATACAAAGTACAGGTGTGTATTTACAATGATGTATTTACAATGAAGGTCCCGCCATCTTGAGGGGGTGGGGGATAGATAGAGACAGTGAATGGGCTACACACACAAACTTAGGCTGGTTTCACATTTGCGTTTTTTGCCGCTGCGTTTTAGCGCAAAACAAACATGCTTTTTTTTCCTATATTTAACATTAAAAACGCATGCGTTTTTTTGTATGCGTTTTGCCGCGTTTGACGACGCATGCGTCGTTTCTATGCTTGCGTTTTGTTGCAGAAATGCAACATGTAGTAATTTCTAGAGGCGTTTTTTTGCCGCAAAAAAACGTATTGCTGTCTATGTAAACGCATTCGTTTTTAAGCACATGCGTTTGGTTGCGTTTTAAACGCATGCGTTTCAATAGAAAAAAAAACAAGAATACACACTGATAAGCCACCCCCCACCATCAAGGTGATAAAGGGATCCAAACCCTAACCCTAACCCTACCCCTAACCCTAGGGATCCTAACCCTAACCCTACCCCTAACCCTAGGGATCCTAACCCTAACCCTACCCCTAACCCCAACCCTAGCTATTTCTATTTATAGTGGGTTTTCTAGATGATTTTGATGATTGGCAGCTGTCACACACTTCTCAGCATGCGTTTCAAAAACGCAAATGCAGGAAAACACGCATGTCAAAACGCCACGTTTTTTTTACCGCACGAGAAAACGCATGCGTCTAAAAAACGCAGCGTTTGCACGCATTTACATGCGTTTTTTTCACCACCTGCGTTTGCGTTTTAAATGCAAATGTGAAACTAGCCTTACACATAAAATGACTGATTAGGGAACGTGATAGGCCGCTCTGAACAAATGATTTTGAGCGAGCGCCTAAAACTGTGCAAGCTGTGGATGGTCCTAATTTCTTGGGGTAGTGCATTCA
Source organism: Ranitomeya variabilis (assembly GCF_051348905.1). Taxonomy (NCBI): domain Eukaryota; kingdom Metazoa; phylum Chordata; class Amphibia; order Anura; family Dendrobatidae; genus Ranitomeya; species Ranitomeya variabilis. The sequence continues at coordinate 212,610,569 of NC_135233.1, forward strand.
GAGGATTGGCGCAGCACGGGAGAAGTCTTGGAGTCGGGAGTGGGAGGTATGGAAATAACATTTCCCTCATGTCTGCTTTACATCGGCACAATTTTTGAAATGTTGTTTTATTTTGCTAGCATTTAAGTAGGAATAATAATGTAGCAGTCATTTTTCGTTTTTTCAAGGTAATTTGCAAAATGCATTTTTTTTAGGGACCTGTTCAGTTTGAAAGTTACTTTGGGGGTCCTATATATTGGAAACCCCCCAAAGTGATACCATTTTAAAAACCACGCCCTTCAATATATTCAAAATTACTTTCAGGTAGTTTATTAACCCTTCAGGTGATTTTTAGGAATTAATGCAAAGTGGCATAACAGGAATGAAAACGTGTATTTTTACCACCTACAGTAAATGTCGCTAACTTCTGAACAAACCACTGTAGCCGGCAGACTCTAAGGCAGCTATTTGGTTGTGAATTGCCATGACAAACGCCAGGATCACATGATCAAGATCTCAGGGTGCCGGTGGGGATAAAGAGGGATCCTCCACACTCTGTTAACCATCTAGATGCCGTAGTCACAACTGACAGCAATATCTAAGGGGTTAAACTGCCACGGTCAGTGCCAACACTGATAGTGGCTGATGCAGCAAGTTGTCCGCTGCAGGATTGTCACCTGCAGAATGCTATTCTCTTATATCGCAGGCCAATAAAAAGACATATAGGTGGTCATTAAGGGGTTATATATATGCCCACTGTATTTTGCGGTTTATAACAGGCACTGGTTAATAAGGCGCACCCCAAATTTTCTTTTTAATAAAATGGTGGGGCTTCTAATCCGTGCATCTTATTGATTACCATGAGTGGTGTCTGCGGTGAAGCGGGGTCCCAGGGTCACTGATGGCGGAGACAGGAGTGGGGCGATGCTGCAGACCGCAGGTTGGAAGGAAGGTGTGTTCAAAGGGTGGATGGATCCGTTGACATTTTGTGAAAGCCCGGAGCCCCCACACTTCCATTTTCTATTGAGGTGGACTCTGGGGAAAATGGCTGCAGGGGGCTGCGCATGCACAGATAGTGATCTTGGCGCCAAGAACGCGCCACTCTTGCCTCCACTGCAGCCAGTAAGGTATATTTGAAGTATAATACGCACCTCAATTTTCTTCCAAAATTTTGGGGAAATAAAGTGCGACTTATAATCCTAAAAATACGGTAAAAATTATATTATATACATGTGTATATATATATTATATTTTATATACATATATTCCTTGCGTTTGAGTTGGAGGTGTATATACCATACACTCAGTGAGCTCCCCAATAACTGACGTAGTACTGGAAGCAGCAGCTCGTGTCCATCACTTATCAGTCAATTGAGTAACTGTTCCAACGATTGGGGGCAGTGAAGTTCTGTCCCCATGAGAAAATGGTGACAGTGGTAGAATCAGTGTGACACCCCATGCCCGACTGACAAACATGGCTCCAATTAGGAATTTTATATCTTAATACAATAATACCAGCAGGTTTGAACTCTGCTATTTTTTCAGATATATATATTTTTTTCTTTTTTTGCTTACAAAGTTTTTTTTGCCCTTAATAGCTTATTCTAATTTTTTTTTCTTATTATCTCTTATGTATTTTCATTTGGGATAATCACTTTATGGGTTAAACCTTCTGGGACTCCACAACCAGCTGCGTTTCTTTGATTTCAGTCACAGCTGCTGTGCCTTAAATACTGACATGGTGTCGTGCATAGGGTTATTTAGCCATCTACAGTCTCCATATTGTGGGTATTTTTTGCGCATCTATGGGTTCATGGGTTTAACCCATTTATTAAGAGTACATATCAATGTTCTGTTTTCTCATGAATCTTTGTTTATATGACATTTTTCTGCCAGTATTATATACTAATATACTGCCATTTGGATTTTTGTGAACTTCTGTGGAGGTAGGTTATTGATTTATCAAGGACATAACCAACTATTGAACCTGTTTTTTGTTTTTTTTATGTTTTTATCAGTTTGTCTTGTTGCACGTGATTTGTTGTTATTTACATTAATAAAGTTCAAATGTTATATATTTTCCTGGGAGTTCCCTATTTCTTAGCATGCATCTTTTTCTCTTCTATTTTATCCATTGCTATGCAGCATGCTTTAGGAGAACACCTTCAGTTCAATTATGAATTAGTGGTGCCCTCTGTTTCTTAAGTCTTGCAAACCCCATGCCCGGCCGTCAGGGCCGCCATCAGGGCTTTACTGCCCTGACTGGCATATGGGGCCCGATGAGCAGCGGGCCCCATCTCTCATTTTCATCGGGCCCCAGCGGCAGACGCAGATGCAGGTTCAGTTAAACTCTATTGCCATGCGGGCCCGCACGGCAATAGTTAAAAGCCGCCAGCTGATAGGAGGCTGGCAGCTGATGTCAGAGCGCACGTCGTTTGGGCGGCAGGATTGGAGACACATGGACCATGACTCTCCATCTTGCCCCATCTGCAGGATGTAGACACATGGTGCAGTATCATGGGGCAGGATGGAGACAGATGGTGCAGAATCAAGGGCAGGCTGGAGACATGGGGCAGGAACAGGGGGCAGGATGGAGACAGATGGTGTCGGATCATGGGGCAGGATGGAGAAAGATGGAGCAGGACCATCGGGTAGGATGGAGACAGGTGGGGCAGGATAGAGACAGATGGGGAGGAACATGAGGCAGAATGGGGATAGATGGAGCAGGATGGAGAAAGATGGGACAGGAACATCGAGCAGGATGGAGACAGATGGGGCAGGAACATATGGCAGGATAGAGACAGATGGGGCAGGATGGAGACAGATTGGACAGGATGGAGACAGATGGGGCAGGATCATGGTGCAAGATGGAGACAGATGGGGAAGGAACATGGGGCAGGATGGAGACAAATGGCGCAGCATGGAGACAGATGGAGCAGGAACATAGGGAAGGATAAAGACAGGATGGGTCAGGAAAATGGGGCAGGATGGAGACAAATGGGGCAGGATGGAGACAGATGGTGCCGGATCATGGGGAAAAATGAAGACAGATGGGGCAGGATGGAAGCAGAAGGGGCAGGATGGAGACAGATGGGGCAGGAACATTGAGCAGGATGGAGACAGATTTGGAAGGAACATGGGGAAGGATGGAGACATGGGGCAGGATGGAGACAGATGGTGCCAGATCATGGGGCGGGATGGAGACAGATGGGGCAGGAACATGAGGCAGGATGGAAACAGATTTGGCAGGAACATATGGCAGGATGGAGACATGGGGAGGATGGAGACAGATGGGGCAGAATAGAAACAGATGGGGCAGGATGGAGACAGATGGGGAAGGATGGAAACAGATTTGGTAGGAACATATGGCAGGATGGAGACATGGGGGAAGATGGAGACAGATGGGGCAGGAATATGGAGGAGGATGGAAACAGATGGGGCAGGAAAATGGGGCAGGATGGAGACAGATGGGGCAGGACCATGGGGAAGGATGGAGACAGATGGGGCAGAATGTAAACGTGGGGCAGGATAGAAATAGATGGGGCAGCATGGAGACAGATGTGGCAGGAACATGGGACAGGATGGAGACAGATGGGGCATGAACATGGGGCAGGATGGAGACAGATGGGGCAGGAACATTTTGCAGGATGGAGTCAGATGGGGCAGGATGAGGACAGATGGGGCAGGATGGAGACATATGAGGCAGGATGGAGACAAATGGGGCAGGATGGAGCCATAGGGCAGGATGGAGACATATGGGGCAGGATGGAAACAGATGGGGCAGAAACATGGGGCAGGATGGAAACAGATGGGGCAGGAACATGGGGTAGGATGGAAACAGATGGGGTAGGAAAATGGGGCAGAATTGAGACAGATGGGGCAGGATGGAGAATGATCAGGCAGGAACGTTGGGCAGGATGGAGACAGATGGTGCAGGATGGAAACAGATTTGGCAGGAACATATGGCAGGATGGAGATATGGGGGAGGATGGAGACAGATGGGGCAGGAACAAGGGGCAGGATGGAAACAGATGGGGCAGGATAGAAACAGATGGGGCAGGATAGAAACAGATGGGGCAGGAAAATGGGGCAGGATGGAAACAGATGGAGCAGGAATATGGGGCAGGATGGAGACAGATGAGGCAAGAACTTGGGGCAGGATGGAAACAGAGGGGGTAGGAACATGGGGCAGAATGGAAACATATGGGGCATAAACATGGGGCAGGACGGAGACAGATGGGGCAGGAACATGGGGCAGGATGGAGACATGGGGCAGGATGGAGGCAGATTGGACAGGATGGAGAAAGATGGGGCAGGAACATGGGGCAGGATGGAGACAGATGGTGCCGGATCATGGGGAAGGATGGAGACATGGGCCAGGATGGAGACAGATTGGGCAGGATGGAAACAGATGGGGAAGGAACAAGGGGCAGGATGGAAACGTGGGGCAGGAACATAGGTCAGGATGGAAATAGATGGGGCATGAACATGGGGCAGGATGGAGACAGATGGGGCAGGAACATATTGCAGGACGGAGTCAGATGGGGCAGGATGAGGACAGATGGGGCAGGATGGAGACATATGAGGCAGGATGGAGACAAATGGGGCAGGATGGAGCCATATGGGGCAGGATGGAAACAGATGGGGCAGAAACATGGGGCAGGATGGAAACAGATGGGGCAGGAACATGGGGTAGGATGGAAACAGATGGGGTAGGAAAATGGGGCAGAATTGAGACAGATGGGGCAGGATGGAGAATGATCAGGCAGGAACGTTGGGCAGGATGGAGACAGATGGTGCAGGATGGAAACAGATTTGGCAGGAACATATGGCAGGATGGAGATATGGGGGAGGATGGAGACAGATGGGGCAGGAACAAGGGGCAGGATGGAAACAGATGGGGCAGGATAGAAACAGATGGGGCAGGATAGAAACAGATGGGGCAGGAAAATGGGGCAGGATGGAAACAGATGGAGCAGGAATATGGGGCAGGATGGAGACAGATGAGGCAAGAACTTGGGGCAGGATGGAAACAGAGGGGGTAGGAACATGGGGCAGAATGGAAACATATGGGGCATAAACATGGGGCAGGACGGAGACAGATGGGGCAGGAACATGGGGCAGGATGGAGACATGGGGCAGGATGGAGGCAGATTGGACAGGATGGAGAAAGATGGGGCAGGAACATGGGGCAGGATGGAGACAGATGGTGCCGGATCATGGGGAAGGATGGAGACATGGGCCAGGATGGAGACAGATTGGGCAGGATGGAAACAGATGGGGAAGGAACAAGGGGCAGGATGGAAACGTGGGGCAGGAACATAGGTCAGGATGGAAATAGATGAGGCAGGATGGAGAAAGATGCTGCAGGAACATGGGGCAGGATGAAGACATATGGCGCATGAACATGGGGCAGGATGGAGAGAGATGGTGCCGGATCACGGGGCAGGATGGAGACATGGGGCAGGATGGAAACAGATGGGGCAGAAATATGGGGCAGAATGGAAACAGATGTGGCATGAAAATGGGGCAGGATGGAGACAGATGGAGCGGGACCATGGGGCAGGATAAAGACAGATAGTGCCGGATCATAAGGAAGGATGGAAACAGATTGGACAGGATGAAGAAAGATGGGGCAGGATCATCGGGAAGAACAGAGACAGATGGGCAATAACATATGGCAGGATGGAGACAGAAGGGGCAGGATGGAAACAGATAGGGCAAGAACATGGGGCAGGATAGAGACAGATGGGGCGGGAACATGGGACAAGATGGAAAGAGATGGAGCAGGAATATGGGGCAGGATGGAGACAGATGAGGAAAGAACTTGGGGCAGGATGGAAACAGATGGGATAGGAACATGGGGCAGAATGGAGACAGATGATGCCGGATCATGGGGAAAGATGGAGACATGGGGCAGGATGGAGGCAGATTGGACAGGATGGAGAAAGATGGGGCAGGAACATGGGGCAGGATGGAAACGTGGGGCATGAACATAGGTCAGGATGGAAATAGATGGGGCAGGATGGAGAACGACACGGCAGTAACATGGGGCAGGATGAAGACAGATGGGGCAGGAACATCAGCCAGGATGGAGACAGATGGTGCCGGATCATGGGGAAAGATGGAGACATGGGGCAGGATGGAGGCAGATTGGACAGAATGGATAAAGATGGGGCAGGAACATGGGCAGGATGGAGTCAGATAGGACAGGAACATATGGCAGGATGGAGACAGATAGGACAGGCAGGATTAGGACAGATGAGGCAGGATGGAGACAGATGGGGCAGGAACACATGGCAGGATGGAGACAGATGGGGCAGGATGGAATCAGATGGGGAAGGAACATTCAGGCAAGATGGAGACAAAGGGCAGGATGGAAACAGATGGGGAAGGAACATTGGGCAGGCTGGAGACAAATGGGGCAGGATGGAAACAGATGGGGCAGGAACATGGGGCAAGATAGAAGCAGATGGGGCAGGAACATGGAGCAGGATGGAGACAGATGGGGCAGGAACATGGGGCAGGATGGAGACAGATGGGGCAGGAACATGGGGCAGGATGGAGACAGATTGGGCAGGATGGAAACAGATGGGCAGGAACATGGGGCAAGATGGAAACAGATGGGGCAGGAACATGGGGCAGGATAGAGACAGATGGGGCAAGAACATGGGGCAGGATGTAAACATGTGGGGCAGGAACATGGGGCAGGAACATGGGGCAGGATGGAAATAGATGGGGCAGGATAGAAATAGATGTGGCATGAAAATGGGGCAGGATGGAGACAGATGGAGCAGGAACATGGGGCAGGATGGAGACAGATAGTGCCGGATCATAAGGAAGGATGGAAACAGATTGAACAGGATGAAGAAAGATGAGGCAGGATCATCGGGCAGAACAGAGACAGATGGGCAATAACATATGGCAGGATGGAGACAGAAGGGGCAGGATGGAAACAGATGGGGTGGAACATGGGGCAGGATGCAGACAGATGGTGCCAGATTATGGGGAAGGATGGAGACATGGGCCAGGATTAAGACAGATTGGGCAGGATGGAGAAAGATGAGGCAGGATCATCGGGCAGGATGGAGAAAGATGAGGCAGGATCAAGACAGATGGGGCAGGAACATTGGGGCAAGATGGAGCCATGGGGCAGGAACATTGGGCAGGATGGAGACAGATGGGGCAGGAACATGGGGCAGGATGGAGACAGATGTTGCAGGAACATGGGACAGGATGGAGACAGATGGTGCCAGATCATGGAGACATGGGCCAGGATGGAGACAGATGTGGCAGGAACATGGGTCAGGATGGAGGCAGATGGGTCAGGAACATGGGGCAGAATCATGGGGCAGAATGGAGACAGATGGGGCAGGATGGAGAAAGATGGGGCAGGAACATTGGGCAAATTGGAGACAGATGGGTCAGGAACATATGGCATGATGGAGACAGATGGGGCAGGATGGAGACAGATGGGGCAAGAACATGGAGCAGGATGGAAACAGATGGGGAAGGAACATGGGGCAGGATGGAAATAGATGGTGCAGTATGGAGACAGATGAGGCAGGAACATGGGGCAGGATGCAGACATATGGGGCATGAACATGGGGCAGGATGGAGACAGATGGGGCAGGAACATTTTGCAGGATGGAGTCAGATGGGGCAGGATGAGGACAGATGGGGCAGGATGGAGACATATGAGGCAGGATGGAGACAAATGGGGCAGGATGGAGCCATAGGGCAGGATGGAGACATATGGGGCAGGATGGAAACAGATGGGGCAGAAACATGGGGCAGGATGGAAACAGATGGGGCAGGAACATGGGGTAGGATGGAAACAGATGGGGTAGGAAAATGGGGCAGAATTGAGACAGATGGGGCAGGATGGAGAATGATCAGGCAGGAACGTTGGGCAGGATGGAGACAGATGGTGCAGGATGGAAACAGATTTGGCAGGAACATATGGCAGGATGGAGATATGGGGGAGGATGGAGACAGATGGGGCAGGAACAAGGGGCAGGATGGAAACAGATGGGGCAGGATAGAAACAGATGGGGCAGGATAGAAACAGATGGGGCAGGAAAATGGGGCAGGATGGAAACAGATGGAGCAGGAATATGGGGCAGGATGGAGACAGATGAGGCAAGAACTTGGGGCAGGATGGAAACAGAGGGGGTAGGAACATGGGGCAGAATGGAAACATATGGGGCATAAACATGGGGCAGGACGGAGACAGATGGGGCAGGAACATGGGGCAGGATGGAGACATGGGGCAGGATGGAGGCAGATTGGACAGGATGGAGAAAGATGGGGCAGGAACATGGGGCAGGATGGAGACAGATGGTGCCGGATCATGGGGAAGGATGGAGACATGGGCCAGGATGGAGACAGATTGGGCAGGATGGAAACAGATGGGGAAGGAACAAGGGGCAGGATGGAAACGTGGGGCAGGAACATAGGTCAGGATGGAAATAGATGAGGCAGGATGGAGAAAGATGCTGCAGGAACATGGGGCAGGATGAAGACATATGGCGCATGAACATGGGGCAGGATGGAGAGAGATGGTGCCGGATCACGGGGCAGGATGGAGACATGGGGCAGGATGGAAACAGATGGGGCAGAAATATGGGGCAGAATGGAAACAGATGTGGCATGAAAATGGGGCAGGATGGAGACAGATGGAGCGGGACCATGGGGCAGGATAAAGACAGATAGTGCCGGATCATAAGGAAGGATGGAAACAGATTGGACAGGATGAAGAAAGATGGGGCAGGATCATCGGGAAGAACAGAGACAGATGGGCAATAACATATGGCAGGATGGAGACAGAAGGGGCAGGATGGAAACAGATAGGGCAAGAACATGGGGCAGGATAGAGACAGATGGGGCGGGAACATGGGACAAGATGGAAAGAGATGGAGCAGGAATATGGGGCAGGATGGAGACAGATGAGGAAAGAACTTGGGGCAGGATGGAAACAGATGGGATAGGAACATGGGGCAGAATGGAGACAGATGATGCCGGATCATGGGGAAAGATGGAGACATGGGGCAGGATGGAGGCAGATTGGACAGGATGGAGAAAGATGGGGCAGGAACATGGGGCAGGATGGAAACGTGGGGCATGAACATAGGTCAGGATGGAAATAGATGGGGCAGGATGGAGAACGACACGGCAGTAACATGGGGCAGGATGAAGACAGATGGGGCAGGAACATCAGCCAGGATGGAGACAGATGGTGCCGGATCATGGGGAAAGATGGAGACATGGGGCAGGATGGAGGCAGATTGGACAGAATGGATAAAGATGGGGCAGGAACATGGGCAGGATGGAGTCAGATAGGACAGGAACATATGGCAGGATGGAGACAGATAGGACAGGCAGGATTAGGACAGATGAGGCAGGATGGAGACAGATGGGGCAGGAACACATGGCAGGATGGAGACAGATGGGGCAGGATGGAATCAGATGGGGAAGGAACATTCAGGCAAGATGGAGACAAAGGGCAGGATGGAAACACATGGGGAAGGAACATTGGGCAGGCTGGAGACAAATGGGGCAGGATGGAAACAGATGGGGCAGGAACATGGGGCAAGATAGAAGCAGATGGGGCAGGAACATGGAGCAGGATGGAGACAGATGGGGCAGGAACATGGGGCAGGATGGAGACAGATGGGGCAGGAACATGGGGCAGGATGGAGACAGATTGGGCAGGATGGAAACAGATGGGCAGGAACATGGGGCAAGATGGAAACAGATGGGGCAGGAACATGGGGCAGGATAGAGACAGATGGGGCAAGAACATGGGGCAGGATGTAAACATGTGGGGCAGGAAAATGGGGCAGGATGGAAATAGATGGGGCAGGATAGAAATAGATGTGGCATGAAAATGGGGCAGGATGGAGACAGATGGAGCAGGAACATGGGGCAGGATGGAGACAGATAGTGCCGGATCATAAGGAAGGATGGAAACAGATTGAACAGGATGAAGAAAGATGAGGCAGGATCATCGGGCAGAACAGAGACAGATGGGCAATAACATATGGCAGGATGGAGACAGAAGGGGCAGGATGGAAACAGATGGGGTGGAACATGGGGCAGGATGCAGACAGATGGTGCCAGATTATGGGGAAGGATGGAGACATGGGCCAGGATTAAGACAGATTGGGCAGGATGGAGAAAGATGAGGCAGGATCATCGGGCAGGATGGAGAAAGATGAGGCAGGATCAAGACAGATGGGGCAGGAACATTGGGGCAAGATGGAGCCATGGGGCAGGAACATTGGGCAGGATGGAGACAGATGGGGCAGGAACATGGGGCAGGATGGAGACAGATGTTGCAGGAACATGGGACAGGATGGAGACAGATGGTGCCAGATCATGGAGACATGGGCCAGGATGGAGACAGATGTGGCAGGAACATGGGTCAGGATGGAGGCAGATGGGTCAGGAACATGGGGCAGAATCATGGGGCAGAATGGAGACAGATGGGGCAGGATGGAGAAAGATGGGGCAGGAACATTGGGCAAATTGGAGACAGATGGGTCAGGAACATATGGCATGATGGAGACAGATGGGGCAGGATGGAGACAGATGGGGCAAGAACATGGAGCAGGATGGAAACAGATGGGGAAGGAACATGGGGCAGGATGGAAACGTGGGGCAGGAACATGGAGCAGGATGGAAATAGATGGTGCAGTATGGAGACAGATGAGGCAGGAACATGGGGCAGGATGCAGACATATGGGGCATGAACATGGGGCAGGATGGAGACAGATGGGGCAGGAACATTTTGCAGGATGGAGTCAGATGGGGCAGGATGAGGACAGATGGGGCAGGATGGAGACATATGAGGCAGGATGGAGACAAATGGGGCAGGATGGAGCCATAGGGCAGGATGGAGACATATGGGGCAGGATGGAAACAGATGGGGCAGAAACATGGGGCAGGATGGAAACAGATGGGGCAGGAACATGGGGTAGGATGGAAACAGATGGGGTAGGAAAATGGGGCAGAATTGAGACAGATGGGGCAGGATGGAGAATGATCAGGCAGGAACGTTGGGCAGGATGGAGACAGATGGTGCAGGATGGAAACAGATTTGGCAGGAACATATGGCAGGATGGAGATATGGGGGAGGATGGAGACAGATGGGGCAGGAACAAGGGGCAGGATGGAAACAGATGGGGCAGGATAGAAACAGATGGGGCAGGATAGAAACAGATGGGGCAGGAAAATGGGGCAGGATGGAAACAGATGGAGCAGGAATATGGGGCAGGATGGAGACAGATGAGGCAAGAACTTGGGGCAGGATGGAAACAGAGGGGGTAGGAACATGGGGCAGAATGGAAACATATGGGGCATAAACATGGGGCAGGACGGAGACAGATGGGGCAGGAACATGGGGCAGGATGGAGACATGGGGCAGGATGGAGACAGATGAGGCAGGAACATGGGGCAGGATGCAGACATATGGGGCATGAACATGGGGCAGGATGGAGACAGATGGGGCAGGAACATTTTGCAGGATTGAGACAGATGGTGTCGGATCATTGGGAAAGATGGAGACAGATGGGGCAGAATGGAGGCAGATGGGGCAGGAACATGGGGCAGGATGGAGACAGATTGGACAGGATGGAGTCAGGTGGGGCAGGATGAGGACTGATGGGGCAGGAACATTGGGGCAGGATGGAGACAAATGGGGCAGGATGGAGACAGATGGTGTAGGAACATTGAGCAGGATGGAAACAAGGGGCAGGATGGAAATAGATTTGGAAGGACCATGGGGCAGAATGGAGACATGGGGCAAGATGAAGACAGATGGGGCAGGAACATGGGGCAGGATGGATACAGATGGGGCAGTAACATGGGGCAGGATGGAAACAGATGGGGCAGGAACATTGGGCAGGATGGAAACAGATCGGGTAGGAAAATGGGGCAGAATGGAGACATATGGGGCAGGATAAAAACAGATGAGGCAGGATGGAGACAGATGGAGCAGGAACATGAGGCAGGATGGAGACAGATGGGGCAGGAACATGGGGCAGGATGGAGACAGATGGTGCCGGATAATGGGGAAGGATGGAGAACGATGGGGCTGGATCATCGGGCAGGACAGAGACAGATGGGCAAGAACATATGGCAGGATGGAGACAGATGGGGCAGGAACATGGGGCAGGATGGAGACAGATGGTGCCGGATCATAGGGAAAGATGGAGACATGGGCCAGGATGGAGACAGATGGGGCAGGAACATCAGACAGGATGGAGTCAGATGGGGCAGAATGGAGACAGATGGGTCAGGAATATGGGGCAGGATGGAAACAGATGTGGTAGGAAAACGGGGCAGGATGGAAACAGATGGGGCAGGAACATGGGGCAGGATGGAGACAGATGGTGCCGGATAATGGGGAAGGATGGAAAATGATGGGGCTGGATCATCGGGCAGGACAGAGACAGATGGGCAAGAACATATGGCAGTATGGAGACAGATGGGGCAGGATGGAGATTGATGGGGCCGGAACATTGGGCAGGATGGAGACAGATGGAGCCGGAACATGGGGCAGGATGGAGACAGATGGGGCAAGAACTTGGGACAGGATGGAAACAGATGGGGAAGGAAAATGGGGCAGGATGGAGACAGATAGGGCAGGACCATGGGGTAGGATGGAGACAGATGGTGCCGGTTCATGGGGAAGGATGGAGACATGGGCCAGGATGGAGACAGATTTGGCAGGATGGAGAAAGATGGGGCAGGAACATCGGGCAGGATGGAGACAGATGGTGCTAGATCATGGGGAAGGATGGAAACAGATGGGAAGGAACATGGGGCAGGATGGAAACATGTGGGGCAAGAACATGGGCCAGGATTGAGACAGATTGGGCAGGATGGAGACAGATGGGGCAGGAACATCTGGCAGGATGGAGACAGATGGGCAGGAACATTGGGCAGGATGGAGACAGATGGGGCAGGATGGAGACAGATGGGGAAGGAACATGGGGCAGGATGGAAACAGATGGGGAAGGAACGTGGGGCAAGATGGAGACAGATGGGGCAAGAACATGGGGCAGGATGGAAACAGATGGGGCAGGAACATGGGGCAGGATGGAAGTAGATTGGGGCAGGATGGAGACTGATGCGGCAGGAACATGGGGCAGGATGGAGACAGATGGTGGAGATCATGGGGAAGGATGGAGACATGGTCCAGGATGGAGACAGATTTGGCAGGATGGAGAAAGATGGGGCAGGAACATCGGGCAGGATGGAGACAGATGGTGCTAGATCATGGGGAAGGATGGAAACAGATGGGAAGGAACATGGGGCAGGATGGAAACATGTGGGGCAAGAACATGGGGCAGGATGGAAACAGATGGGGCAGATCATGGGGAAGGATGGAGACATGGGCTAGGATGGAGACAGATGGGGCAGGATGGAGGCAGATGGGGCAGGAACATGGGGCAGGATGGAGACCGATTGGGCATGATGGAAACAGATGTGGCAGGAACATCAGGCAGGATGGAGACAGATGGGGTAGGAACATTGGGCATGGTGGAGACAGAAGGGGTAGGAACATAGGGCAGGATGGAGACATGGTGCAGTATTATGGGGCAGAATGGAGATATGGTTCAGGATGCAGACAGGTGGTGCAGGATCATGGGCAGGTGGGAAGTAGATGGGACAAGATTGAGTTAGATGGATCAGGAACATGGGGAAGGATGGAGACAAATTGGGCAGGAACATGGGGCAGGATGGAGACAGATGGGGCAGGATGGGACATCACATGGGGAGAATGGATACTCATGAGGGTAGGATGGGAGAACATATGGATGGAGCCATGAATGAGAAACAAGGTGGTCAGGATGGGGGATTTTATTACCCTAGGGTTTAATTAAGGGATATTATTACTGCAGTCATGTATTTTATTTTTTGAGGATACTGTTTTCAATGGGGGGTCCTGTTACTGTGCAAAGCGACACTTTGTCGCCTTTTTTCGTCATCTATTGTAGTTTAAAAGTTGGGAAAAGATTAAGTAATGTGTTCTGCAAGCGGTGCTCTAGATCAGGGGTCCCCAACCACTGGTCCACGGCCCAGGATCGGCCCTTTGGGGTTCTTTTACCGGTCCGCGGCGCTGCTGCAGACCTGCACTAAACACTGACAGTGTGCTGTGCTCTGCGGCGGCTCAGAGCACACTGCAGGTGCATGCATTATCATCGGAACGGTCGTGCATACGCACGCAGCGTTCATCACATCTGAATGCTGTGACGCACGTGTGGCTGCAGGCAGGAACGCGCTGACACTTATGTGGGCAGGAAGCGTGCACTCTGATTTCCCACCCGTGGCCATAGTAACGCTGCAGCCGCAGCCCAACTGGAGCAGCAGGGAATGAAGAGAGGAAGGCCGGCGTCACACTAGCGTGTTTTACGGACGTATGAGGCGCGCAGAAAATACACATTGCACACGGTACAATGATTCTCGATGGCCCAGCTCCTATCTGGCGTATTTTACGCATCCGTATTATACGGTCTTGTACGGCCGTAGAAAATCGCAGCATGCTGCGTTTGTCAGCGTATTGCGCAAAAAAATCGCCAATGAAAGTCAATGGGGGCAAGAAAAATACGGATTACACACGGACCAACAGTGTGAGTTGCGAGAAATACGCAGCGATGTTATATAGAAAAGCCGGTAATTCAGTTCGGTGTACAGTAAAATCACACTGACAGGTTAGAATAGAATAGCTGGCACAACCTCAGATGAACTCGAGCGTGGGAATTTTTCTGAATATTTTCTCACGCTCGGGTTCATCTGAGGTTATGCCAGCAGGGGGCGCAGCACCGCAAGTCTAGGTAGCTACGTTCCCCTGCTTTCCATTCATTCCCCTGATTTTACAGTCAGGAGCACAGCTGCATTAGCAGGCTCCTGGCTGTAAAAATATATAACCCCTTCAGATGGATTTACAGTGTGGGACAAGACTGAACGACGGAAGGTATGGGATATTGTGGATTTTTTATTTTAACTTTGTTTCAGGTGACAAGGGTCTTCAATTGGATTGAGAGTATAATAAACTATTAAAACACCATGTGTCTTTATTTCAATAAAATACTTTTTTCATAATGCATGTGTTTTATTAACCATTCACTACTATTGGATTATTAATAGATAGGTGTCTTATTGACGCCTCTCCATTATTAATCTGGCTTAATGTCACCTTACAATAGCAAGGTGACATTAACCCTTTATTACCCCATATCCCACCGCTACACGGGAGTGGGAAAAGAGAGGCTAAGTGCCAGAATAGGTGCATCTTCCAAATGTGCCTTTTCTGGGGTGGCTGGGGGCAGATATTTTTAGCCAGGGGGGGGTCCTATAACCATGGTACCTCCCTAGGCTATTAATATCTGCCCTCAGTCACTGGCTTTCCCACTCTGGCGGAGAAAATTGCGTGGGAGCCCACGCCAGTTTTCTGCGATTTAACCCTTTATTTTAACAGATAGAGCCCCCAAATTTTGCACACACACACTTGGAACATTAGTAGTGAGGAATATGTTAAAAAAGAAGGGATATGAAAAGGTTTACTGTATGTAAACCATGTCTCATATCCTGTCGGGTTTGGGAAGGAGATAGCAAATGCCGGCAATAGAATTACCGGCTTTTCTGCTATCTAGCGCTGTATGAAATATATATATATATATAAATATATATATGTGTGTGTGTCTCACTGAAACATATATATATAGACTGTATATATGTTTTAACGAATATTTGAGCCCATAGATCCACTGTATGTCCGTTTTGCAAGCCGGCGAGAAAATCCCACTGTATGGATGCCATACGGATTACATACGGAGGATGACATGCGCAAAATACGCTGCCACACCCTGCCTACGGATGACATACGGATCACTATTTTGGGAACATTTTTGCGTATTACAGCCATAAAAAACGGACCGTATTTTCATACGCCTAGTGTGACGCCGGCCGAAGAGAGGTTTTTTTTTGTCGTGTGTGTATATATATAACTCATTACTTTGTGGGCCATCACTCTATATATGGGGGATTACATGTGTGGGGCCATCATTATAAAAGGGGGATTACTGGTGTGGGGCCATCATACTATATATAGGTGATTACAGGTGTGGGGATATCATTATATATAATAATGTTTATTTTTATATAGCGCTAACATATTCCGCAGTGCTGTAGAGTTTGCACACATTATCATCTCTGTCCCCGAAGGGGCTCACATTCTAGAATCCCACATATGTTTTTGGAATGTCGGAGGAAACCGGAGTACCTGGAGGAAACCAACGCAACATACAAACTCCTTGCAGATGTTGTCCTTGGTGGGATTTGAACCCAGGACCCTAGCGCTGCAAGGCTACAGTGCTATCCACTGAGCCACTGCTGCCCAATACATATGGGGGATTACAGGTGTGGGGCCATCATGCTATATATGGGGGATTCCAGGTGCGGGGCAATCATACTATATATGGGTGATTACAGGTGTGGGGCCATCATTACATATGGGGAATTACAGGTATGGGGCCATCATTATATATGGGTGATTACAGGAGTGGGGCCATCATTATATATGGGGATTACAGGTGTGGGGCCTTCATTATATATGGGGATTACAGGTGTGGGGTCATCATACTGTATATGGGGGATTACAGGTGTGGGGCCATCATACTATAAATGGGGGATTATATTTGTGGAGCAATCACTATATATTCGGGATTATATGTGTGGGGCCATCATGCTATATATGGGTGATTATGTGTGTGGGACTTTCATACTATACATGGGGGTTTACAGGTGGAACTATCACACTATAGACATGTCAAAATTAAATGATTATTATGCACTAAATTACAACTCCGCCCATAACACTGCCCCATATGACCAAAGCCCCACCCCTGCCACACCTCCACCCCGCTGGGCCATGGAAGAATGATCTTGCTTAAAGCCAGTCCCTGGTGCAAAAAAGATTGAGGACCACTGCTCTAGATAACCGTGTTATTTCCTGCAGAGACGAGCCCTGGCTGTAAGAAGTGATGGCAGACTGTGCTGGATGAAGATGAAAATCGAATATGAAGGACTTCACCTAGATATGTCACTGGTGAGTCAGTGTGTTACCTGTATACTGACACTATACACTGTATACTATATAAAGATGTCCTGTGTACAATGTCACTAGTGATCACTGTATTACCTGTGCATGGACCCTATATACAGAGCTCTTGTGTATAACGTCACTGG
This sequence comes from Ranitomeya variabilis, assembly GCF_051348905.1. Classification (NCBI taxonomy): domain Eukaryota; kingdom Metazoa; phylum Chordata; class Amphibia; order Anura; family Dendrobatidae; genus Ranitomeya; species Ranitomeya variabilis. The sequence continues at coordinate 212,627,804 of NC_135233.1, forward strand.
TGATCACTGTATTGCCTGTACACTGACACTATATACAGAGCTCCTGTGTATAATGTCACTGATGATCACTGTATTACCTGTACATGGACACTGCATACTAAGTACAGATCTCCTGAGTATAATGGCAATTATGGTAATATTAGTATTGTGTTTTTTTTAATTAATGATCAGTATTGTAGTATTCTGTCACTATATGGTGGCAATATGTGATCTGGTCATGGTGGGGTTGTATTTATTCCTTGTACGTGGTATTATTCGGTCACTGTGGTGGTAATATATGGTCTGGTCATGGTGCGGTGGTATTTTTCCCATGTATGTGGTATTATTGGTCATTTTAAACATTGGAAAATAAACCTAAACTGTATTGGATATTTTAACAAATGATTAATAGGATAGAGTAGAGTAGCATAAGAGTCTGCCTTGTTGTGGTGGCGGATTATAAAATCTTTTGGCCAAAACAAAAGCTCCTGGCTATGTATGTGATCTGGTGATGGGAACTATTAACGAGTGGTGAGGACGTGGTGCAGAAATGGCGTTTTTCCAAGAGAGGGTGGTGGGACTGTGGACAGCTCGCGGGTGGAGGCGGGGGCTTGGTTGGAGCCTGGGCAGAGTCTCAAGGGGGCCCTGAAAATTTTGCCAGTATGGGGCCCTGAAATTCCTTGTGGCAGCCCTGCCGGCTGTTATCCTTGACAGGGATTTACCAGTGTTCTGATATATAACTTATGTGTATGGCCAGCTTAAGTCATCTGCTAGATAACAAAGGAAAGGGTCAGAAAGAAGTGAACCTTTGTGTGCTCTGCAAGAGTTCTTCCAAGACTGCTTCAGGACACAAGCAGAATATAAACTTACCCATATTGTTTGTTCAATGCTAGCATTAGTGCTTCTTTAGTTCAGGTGGAAGCTCCATTTATCAAGACACCGGATCCCCAAACCACCATTTCCCTTCATATGGTCAAATGGTGTTGTAGGGTTTGTCTGGAATTTTAAGATGGCTTTCTAGAACAAGAAGTTGGTATAAAATGAGAGCTACTCATTGATCAGTTATTAAAATCCCCACCGTGCTCTGGTGATCTCACACTTGTTGTCATGGGGTTACCGCAACAGAGAGAAGCCAGAAGACCGCAGCGTCTGATTGCACCTACTCCTGTTGTTAATTTCTTTTGTCAGAACAGTGGTTAAATCGGCCTTGTTGGGAGTTCTCGGAGTCTGAGTTTGATTGGCCACTCCCATCCCCTTTATAATTTGGGTCCTGATTCAAACCCATGTCAGAGCTAGCTTATTGCTGCATGGCTTGGAGGAGGTGTTTATATGAGGAGTTTGGAGGAAATATCTGTGACTGTTGCGTGGGTTTGTATGTGTGAAAATTCCCTTCCCTCCTCTTACTTTGGTTTTGCCCCCATCATTCACTCCCCGATGCATTCCTCTGTTATATGTGAGTGAATATTTGTATGCCTGGCATTTTCAGTTACCCTTGTTTGTCGGGTTGGTGTACTGCGGTGAATGACGGCTCCCCTCTTCCCTAGCTGGGGGAAGGGTACAGACGGAGGACAAATACAGGAGATAAGGAAAGGGTGGTGGGTCCTGGCATCTTCACCTTCAGAACTATCCTGGGAATATGGTGAGCCAAGATGCTTCTTTGTGTTAGGGACAGGGAAGAAGCGCCTGGTCCCGGGTCACCTGACAAATGAGTCGTAACACTTTGTGATCAATCACTAACGTCAGTGATGACGCATGTATGGTACCTAAACTGTAGAGTACCTTAGAAATGTGCATTTGGGGACGTGATTACAATAAATAACGTCTTTGATGATTTAAATGAATATTGCATTCTTGTAGTGCACCGAAGTAAAATTAGCCCAATTTATTAAAATGTGCATGCTTAGTACTCTGTAGCAGAGAGTCAAATCTATGAAATCTATGCTAGGGAATAGATTTATAAAGCATTTTACACTAATTTCTGGTGTAAATTTGTTGAAGCGCAGGAACTTTTTTCTAATTTAAAAAAAAGTTGCTAATTATCCCTTCAGAGAGGAAGAGGACTAGAACTCTAGTGCCACCTATTGGAAGTAGCAATCCTAACAGTCAATGATGACCCTTTAACGAGCCTTGTCACATGACTTAGGATAAAAGCCAAACCAGAATCTCAATTTGCAGACACTGTGTTTCGGGGTACTGCCCCTCGTCAGTGCAAAGTGGAGATCTGGTTTGGCTGATTGAGAGGCATCTGACTGGGATCCAAGAAGTATCATTTCTCCTTGCGGAGAGTGACATGTTAAGCATGTCGAGGTGAGGAGACTTAAAGCTGCAATGCTCCTCTGGGAAATATGCAAATTGTCTCTTTAGAGAGGAAGAGGACTAGAACTCTAGTGCCACCTATTGGAAGTAGCAATCCTAACAGTCAATGTCGACCCTTTAATGAGCCCAAGTCATGTGACAAGGCTCGTTAAAGGGTTAACATTGACTGTTAGGATTGCTACTTCCAAAAGGTGGCACTAGAGTTCTAGTCCTCTTCCTCTCTGAAGAGACAATTTGCATATTTCCCAGAGGAGCATTGCAGCTTTAAGTCTCCTCACCTCGACATGCTTATCATGTCACTCTCCACAAGAAGAAATTATACTTCTTGGATCCCACCAAAAAGTAGCAAATTTTTGTGCAAATGAAGCACGTGTTTGTAGTTGTTACTTTTTCCGCTGGTAATAAGGGTTCTCCCTAAATTTCCCCCATATATTTACTGATAATCTTAAACAGTCAAACAGGGAGAAATGTGGTAAAACATGGTCGCTCATTGATGTTGAAGAGGCTATTCGGGACTTTGGCTTTTTTTTTGGCTAAGAAATTAATGAGGTATTCCCATCTCCAAGATCCTATCTCTCTGTAGAAGGTGTAACAATAGTAATATAAAAATACCTCCAATTAGAAATGTAGTATATATATATATATATATATATATATATATATATATTTGCAGAGCATTGCAGGACCTTAGGTATCCATGGTTACGTCCACTAGCAACTAGCTAATTGTCACTATCAGTGGGCGTAACAATGGATACCTAAGGTCCTACAATGCTCTGCACATGAGGAAAGAGACATAGCGAATAAAAAAAAACAAAAACTATACTATATTTCTAATTGAAGGTTTTTGCTAATATTATTAATACACCAACTACATATTGGGATAGGATCTTGGAGATGAATATATCCCATTAACGGCAGGTAGTTGCTAACTACCTGACTGTTCTGCCCTAAAACAATGATGTATTCAGGGCTCAGGTGGTTATTCTCCGGCTTCATTCCATCTCACGTCAATAGAGCAGCGTTTTGACTTCTGGTCTGCTCTGTCCATAGGGAGTCACTGACAATGACATGATGATTGATGCATGGACCGACTGTCAATCGGCAATGACATCCTGTCAACAAAGCATTGTGGAAGAGAAGAAGCTGCTCTGTTAAGGTGGAGCTACCAAAAGACCCACTGGGAAGAGCTGGAAGAGATCGGTGCAGGCAGGCTCGGACTGGCCATCAGTGGAACTGGAGACTCCTCACCTCCGGTAGGCCCTAGGCCCCTGTCAAGCAGTGCTGATGAGCAGTATTATTACACTTGATTCACAATTTGCAGAAGGTATAATTTAATCATTCATTAAACATGCTAACAGAATATTACATATAAGCAAATGTTAATTTGTGTACTAGGATTAGGTTATTTTTGCATGTAGGCGAATGGGTGGGCACCAAGAATCAATGCTACTGGTGGGCCCTTTGCCATCTCCATCAGACATTGCGTGCAGAGCAGAACAGGTAGGTAGGTAGGTAGCTACTACCTACCGGTAAGTTCTTAGCCCCAAAGTCTTTACACAATGTAAATCAAGATGAAGACATATCTCATTGACATCACAATCCTTATAGTAATGATACAAAGAACCACAAATGAGAATGTTATATGAATTCACATTTATTGATTTAAAAATCTCTAACAATTGCTAGACATGCTCTTTAAAATACATTGGTCACATTTCCAAAAAGGTAGTGGAGTTACAGATACATAAAGCTACAGCAGGAATTATGCTGTACTACAATAAAAAAAATAATAAAAAAAATTGCAGGATACGGGGGTAGTTTTGCAATAGTGTCTTTCTTCAATAGGTACAATCCAAATATGATGCATTCTTGCTTTTTATATTAATTATACAAATACATAGAAATATCACAAATATATCCTATGGAAAAGGCAGTTGCCAAAAACACAGGAAAACTATACTTTATGGGAAATGCCCTGCCTTCCTGTTATTTGAAGAAAAAAAAACAAATCGCTTCTCACAGTGAATCCATGCCATTGTGACTTAAGTACTATATGAACAGAGTTAAGAAGACACTACGGGTCGGTCGTAGTGAGATCACTCGTGTGAAGATTTAGGGGAATTCCTTTAATAAATCCCCTGCAGCTTCATAAGCGCTGAAACTCCTATAGCAGTTCAAAAAGGAGGTAGTTTACCGAGTTAGTGTGGTCCGCTCCCACAGTATCTCTACATGAGGTAGTCAGAGAAATGTTGAACTTTGGCTTCACTTTGAAAAAAACCCCCTACTTTGCGAACATTGATATTCTGCATTAATTCCAAAAATACCAAGGTTTTCTGAATGCACCATGACCAAGCATTCAGACGTATTTGGTAAAAAGGTCAAAATTAGCTGAAACTACACAGTCAAGAACTTAGCTATATTTTGCTTTCAATGGTAAAATTGACAACATCAGCTAATTTAACACCATTTTGTCAAAACAATAAAATAAAATGAAAGAGTAAAATCATTAAAACATTTGGATGAGGCAATTATTTTAAAGAAATCCCTCCCCCGAGGAGTCAATTATGGGAATTGCATAAAGGTCCTCTTTAACTTGACCATGCACAAAGATATGGCTCCTTGGATGGGCATCTGCAGTTTGTGTGATGTGTCTTTTCTCATTCTGAAACCCCTTGATCTTAAATTATATGCTAATTTACGGCATTTTTTTTTTTTTTTTACATTTACTATATGCTGGTGAATTTCTGTGACGCAAAAAAAACTTTAATAAAAGAAAATGGACCATCTCATCCAGAAGACGTTCATCATTCGTATTTTTCTGTAAGTTTGATCATAATATACTAAACACTATAAGTGCACGTAATGATTTTAGTAAAGCTCATCCATGGTGAATAGTATTTCAATCTACTCCTCCATTTAAAAAAAAAACAAAAAAAAACATGGGAACTTTTAGGAAGATGTTCTCAGGTGTTTAAAATTGCTCAAAATTAGTCAATAAATCTATTTGTTCCTATCACAAACCCAATGGAAAATAAATTCTTCTCCACTTTTGGAAACTACAAGATGAAAACCAGTTGAATTTGGAATGCCAAGAACCATTAAAACACGTGACTCTTGGCCAGTTTTCTCTAAAATCTGTAGAACAAGCACATTTTAGGGCACAACTGCTGTATCACATGCATCTTGGGCAAAGGGTTTTGTTACATGGCGTTTGAGAATGTAAGTGACCGACTCAGCCGTTAAGCATACCCGTATTACCAGTGAAAAAAAAAAAAAATTAAGGCTTTTCGGCAAGTACAGTCACTAACGGAGGGGAAGTATGCTTGTAGTAATGTGCATTATGGGTGCTCTGGGGACACATTTGTGCAACAGCTGCAAACCAGCTAGGAAGTCCCCAAAGCTAAACACTGAATGGGTCTACGAGTTATACTATTGGCTTGAAGCAACAGGCTTTATAGGCCAAAATTGGGCTGCTCCATTTATTATCATACAGGTGGTTATCATGAAAAAGGAGATTTCTGGTCCCCTGTTATTTTTAAAAACGGCCAACAAATGGTATAAATAAATAAATCTCCGATCTCCTATCGCTCTTGTGCTGACCCTTCCTTGAGTTGCTGAGGGTGTCTGTTCATTACATTTCAGTTGTCTTGACATATTGAGGCTGAAGTCAACTAGTGGTGGCATCAGTGACCTCAGTTGTGACAACTTATTATCATTAGAACCAGTGCTTCTTTACCTGGCTCCAAAAATGTGGTGTGCCAACATGTAACCATTGCAGCCACAGGCCAGTGGAGTACTAGGGAAGGGTTAATGCTGTAGCGGCAGGATATTGGTAAGGTTAGCACTCTATTTTGTACCCTTGTCAGTGGTTTGTAAAAATTCCCTGTGGTTGAAAAAAACTACCGTAGTATCTCCTCCTGACTTTGTGAAGGAAAAAAATGTTGACCATTGGCTTAATATGAGCCTTCTCTGAGACTAATCCCAGGTTCTTGCATCCATCCAGTGGTGAATGACTGGTTAATTTTGCATAGATAAGGAGAGAGGATTATGCAAAGTCAATATGATAAAAATGACTAGAGCATTGTTGAACAGTAGGATGGTGGAGACTATATTAAAAATGAGACTGTTACCAAAAACTGATATTCTGAGGGGTCTAAGAACCTTCACTAGTGATGAGTGAACATGGTGGCAAACCCTGCATGTGTTGTGGCTGTCGAACAGCGTTTTTCGAGCACACCAAAGTCCATTGGCTAGCACATGTGCGTGCTCGAATAACACCTTATCCGAGCACGTTGGCTCATCACTAACAACTACGGTACTCTTTCTCGGATTTCCACTCCTGGTTTTGGCAAAAAGGACTTAATACACATTAGTTAAAAGCTGGCCAACCATCTAATATATAGGGTCCTCTCTTCTCTCTCCTACAGATGATGTCGCAGAGAGAAGGATTGGGCATTATGAATGTAAATGCCCAATCCTTTTGCTTTGGGGCAGCTCCGGCGCAGGTTTGGTCAACCGCTCTGTGTATAGTGAGCAGTGGCTGTAACTGTGTCCCCAACACCGACTGACCGCAGGATCAGTGTTAGGGATGGCTGTTAGTCAGTGCTGGGGTGCGATTACAGTTGCCGCTCTCTATACACTGAGCAGTGACTGAACCCACTCCAGTGCCGCCACGGTGGCTGATACCTGAATGCTACTGAGAGGAATTAAGTTCCTTCTGGCAGCAGGGGTCTAAGTGC